>NC_046383.1:11901918-11909418 GCF_011125445.2 Fundulus heteroclitus
AAGGAATCAATTACTAAATTACTCCAACCTCTAAGTCGACATTAACGCAGAGAAATGCCATCGACCGCTTCTGAAATAAGATTTCGCTAAGATGCGATCATTAAATCTCTTGCCAGTGTTCAAGAATTTGATTCATAAAATCGTCTGAAATGAGATGGAATTAAATTCTTATCGGGGCTCTTGTCATCGTTTCATCCCGTGCTGTTTAACGGTGGTCAATGGCCTTCATGAGATTTTCCCTGTAAATAAACTTAGTAATCGAATCCGCCTCTCCGCGACACATTGTTTGGTTGTTATTAATTTATTGCAGGCAGCCGTGCAGGGCGGCGGGGCTGGAGAGATGCAGGGCCATGAGGCTGCAGGCTGCGAGGTTCCCTCTGAATGCTTCAGATCGCACAAACACCAGGCATTGTGGTTTGGACTCAGGCTGCAACAAGCTCTGAGAGGAAGGGGTGTCTGAAACATCATCTGTCATTTTTTTTTCTTCATTTCACCCCCAGTGGGGTCAAAGCATATTTTATTTAGCATAGTCCACTGACATTACCCCCTCCCCTCCCTCTCTCATCCCACCCTGGCATTAGCAGTTGACAATTATTAGCCCCAACCCCATAAATCAGCTGCGTGACCCGTTATTATTGTTGAATTGAATAGCTGTTGGGGAAGTGAGGGTCAGTGTCATTAACTTGCCTCCGCAGCCACCCCATACACACACCACCCTCGGGCCCCCTGAAGGCATTTGGCCCTCTATACAAGGACCTGCTGGCTAATAATGCCGTGTGGCCTGCCCGGAAGCTTAATCACACATGCATTAAGGGGAAGACAGCGGCCCTTTGTGAGCACGTAGGTTTACTGGAATTAAGCGATTAATGGTCATCTAGGCGGCAGGCGACGAGGTGGCGCACCGCGCATGACGCAGCGCTGTTGTTTTACGCCAAAAACCCGTGGAAATAGTGGGAGGTAGGGAAGTGAAGGAAGGAAGAAAATAAAGGAAGAAGGGAAGGAACGAGGGAGGCAGGCTGCAATTACAGTAGTCCTTGTCCCCCAATCCATCATGCAACGTCAAGGTCATTGTGTATTATATTGATTATGATACAAGGCTTTGTGATGTTTATTACACCCCTCCTGCTTCCATATAATAATATGCAAAAATGCCGCATGTAAACACCTGCTATCAATTTCTAAAGCTGCTAATTTGCCGCGCCTCGTGGTTCCTCCTTTCTCTCCCAGTTTCATATTCCTCACATGTGTTATGACTGAACACGTGGCCGCGCATTAAGCTGTTTCGCCTGCAGCCTCCATCTGCATAAACCATCAGGCAGCTCATATGAATTATGATTTCCATACAGTCAAAAGGGGGGACCCAACCAGCGCCGACGACAGGGCTTCTCACATTTATTGTTTCTTATACAAATGAGATGTCAGAGCCGTTAATTAACTTATCAGTGACACACCGGGTTAACTGGGAACATAGGGTGACTTTACATTTCTAATTCAATACTAGCAGAGAAGTTGAATCTATATCGGAAGTGCACACATCTACAAAAACATCTAGTTACTGATGCGTTCAAACTTCATTTACCTCCCCACGCAGGTGTTTGGAGGAAAACCCCCTCCTCAGGAGATTACATTTGTCCTAATCTTTTTTTGTTTGTTTTTTTAATGTTGCTTGAGTTCTAGAAGTCAGAGAGGCTGATCTCTGCAGTAAATGTGTCCTGTAACCAAAACTGGAAACTACACTCGAAGCCTGACAACTTCAAAGAGACTAAAGTTTGGAAACATTTTGTAACAATGAACAATATTTTTTTTCATGTATGTGCTGTTTTTATTTTTAATGCAAATTATTTTAATAAGATTTTTCCTTTAATTAAAGAGTTTTTAAAAAGTTTCCTTGATTTATTTGCTTTACTTTTTTTTATTCTTCCTTTACTTAAATTTAGATTATTTTAATTTCATTATTTTTATCTTTTGTCAGGAGAATTTGCTTCCAGCACCACTTCCCTTATTTCCTAATTCTAAAAACATCAAGTGTATTTTGGATACCACACTGATGCAGAATTATTGTCAGACACGAGAAATGTTCTTCATGTGCTTACAGGCTCACTTCCATACTGAAGCCCCCTATCAAGCTATCAAGGTGTTGGTTGGTTGTAGCCTACCTGTAATACTTTATCGGCTGGTTTTGCTGTTCTCTCTATATCTCTCTTTGCAGGTGCAGAAGCAGACTCCGAGGATGTTATATTGCTCTCTCCCTTTCCTCTCCTCTTTTTCTTTCACCTTTTCTCCCTTTCAGCGTTGTATCTGTTTCTCTTCTTTTTTCCTCTTCTACCTTTCCCGTTTCAGTGTCTGTTTAACATGAAATAGTCTCAGCATGAAATCTAATAAAGCTTCTTGCATATATAAATCAAGCAGAGCTCTATTTTGAAAGCAGTAAAGCTCCACTTGTGAAAGTAAAATCTGTTGGGCTCTTTTGGCATTAAGACAACAATTCTTAATACTACACTGTCAGACAAGACACACACAAAAACAAATTGTTCTTCTTAAACTTGTATTTTGGATGGATGGATTGTGCAATATGCAGTATATGAAAAAGCCTATTTTTACCTACAGCTCACGTGATCTGTTGATGCCTATGCTCTTCTTTCCCACTGGATCATTTCATGATGACAACATTCTCCCCTTAGCAGGAACAACATGAACATGCTGCGCTGCATGGCAGACAAGGAGGCTAAACTCTCTTGAATTTCATGTCCATCCTTTTACCATTGGTCTTCAAAAGAACAGCCATCCATATTGACGGCAGAGGGTAAATTATATTGCCATGACTACCACCCAATGGCAGAGCTTGTTGATCAATCAAAGCTAATTTGATTGGATGGAAGCCTTAAAGAACAGCCAGATGGGAGCTATCAGAGTGGGTCTGTCCACTGATTCACTTCCTGTTCCCAGAAGGCGTTGTCTGGGCTCTGAAGGATGACGATGCACCACAGAGCCGGATGAGACAGATGCAGTGTTCTGGATAAAATCGATACATGTGAACAGTAACTAAAACTAAAGCCTTTACATCTTTATTTAATATTTGCTACTGGTTTCACTGAGGTTTTTTGTTTGAGGGCTGCACTACACAAATTATGTTTGTATTTTTCATATTTTCAGTCAGTGAACTTTGATGATGATCCCCATCCTGTGTGAGATTGTTTTGTGTGTGTTTGTGTGTGTCGAGTCAAATCGGCATCTTGTCTTTCCTATTTTCAAACACACTGGACCTCACATTATTGACGTTTTGAGCAGCATTTTGTGAAAGCATGTAGCCGCTGTTGGATTAAATAAAACGTCAGCGTCTTTTAAAATTACACACTTACATCTGACCGTGATCACACTTAAAGATGTTCTCCTCCCCCATCCCCCACCACCTATGGCTTTAACGTGGAAAGAGAATATTACATTTTATATTTTAGGTATAGCTATTAGCAGCCACACTGATTTATTTGTTGAACTGATGTAGACCTGGTGGTACTATTGTTTTTAGCTTGTATTTATATAAGATGGCCACAAAGGTCATTAACAGTTTTGTGAGAAAGTAAATTCTACTTTAGTGGCACCCTGAAATGTAGAGATGAACTGGATTTGATATAATCCTCAGAAATTCTATCAGATTGAATCAACAGTTTTCTTTTGTATATCGTCAAACTAAAGTTTAAATGTAACAATTTCAGAGTCTGCTATTTTAAGGCAAACTTGAGAGCAACAATTTAACTCCTACCAAAGTATTCATGTCGCTTGAATGTTTTTAAATCTTGCTATGATACAACTTCAAACTTCATTGAATTCTATTCAGATTTCATGTGATTTCAATTGTGAAGGAAAAGGATTCAATATTTTTTTAATTCCCCCCCCCCCCCCCCCCCCCCCCCACAAATTCACAAAGTTACTACGGTGTGGAAATACCTTTTGTTGCAATTCAGCTGCAAGCCTTTTATGGCATGTCACTGTCAGCTTTGTGCATCTAGAGACCTGGATATTTGCTACTTCTGTGCGAACAGTTTAAGCTCAGTGAGACTGGACGGAGAGCCTAACACCTGAAAATGTAGCTCTGGGGTTGTCGCCTGCATGGACGGTTATCCTTTGCCACAGGTTAAAGTCTTCTGCACTCTTTAATAGGTTTTCTTCTAGAACTGCCCTATATCTAATGGGGAGTGGTGACCTAGTGGTTAGAGAGCAGGCTGCAGGGTTCATGGTCCGACTCCCATAGACTGCTACTCTAGGTCCCTGAGCAAGACCCTTAGCTCCAGAATGCTCCCTGGGCACCACAGCAGCCCACTGCTCCCTGAGGGGCGGGTTAAATGCAGAGGACACATTTCACTGGAATTTAAGTTGCATTGACAATAAAGATAATTATGATCTGCCGCTTTCCATCATCCCACCAACTCTGACCAGCTTCCCTTTCCCTTCACAAAATGTTTGGGTGACGCCACAGTAGGGGGACCTGATTTGAAAATTAGGATCGTGCCAAGAAGAAGTCAAAGGTAAAGAGAGAGACACCTGGGGTTCATTATGGATCAAGCAAAAGAGATGGTTGTCAACTCCTGAAGACCATCAAGCTCCATCATATATCAGAGCTCTGATTACCCCGTATATTCCTAACAGAGCACTTCGCTCTCAGACTGCAGGTCTGCTGGTGGTTCCTAGAGTCTCTAAAAGTAGAATGGGAGGCAGATCCTTTAGCCATCAGGCTCCTCTCCTGTGGAACCAACTCCCAGTTTTGGTCCGTGAGGCAGACACCACGTCTACTTTTAAGACTAATCTTAAAACTTTCCTTTTTGACAAAGCTTATAGTTAGAGTGGCTTAGGTTACCCTGTGCTCCCTGATCTGTTTAGTTTAAATTTTTAACGTTATGTTTTCTCTGGGTTTTTTTTCTTTTCCTAGTAGCTACATCTAACCTGCCGTTCTGATTGTGACACCGTCCTGGAGGGGGGCATCAGTTGATCTACTGCTGCCAACAACTTCTTTTCTCAGCTGAGCGGCTTTTTTTCCGTGCCCGTTTACACACGTTGTCCTGAGATTTCCAAAACACAAGAAGCATGTTTTCTTATTGGTTGTTTTTCTCAAAAGGTTTATATTAATGTTTGCTGATACATCTCAAAGTTTCTCTCATATTATTCATCTTATTCAACTAACTTTAAATTTTAGCCTCTAAAATTTAGAGGTTAAAACTTAAAGTTAAAGCTTTAAAATAGTTAATGACTATTCATGACGCTGTGTACTGTATTGATTGTTCATGTATTGATTGTTCATGTGTTAAAGCATGAATGCAAATTTCGTTTATAAGGTGATACATGTATATGTACATTGACGTTTTTTGAAAATGAGAAGTCTGTCTGAATCTGCTTTAGAAAAAAAAGGTAATGGGATCTTTTCTTTTTAATTAGCTGTCCGATGTGATGTCGCCACCCTGTGAAGAGTGAGCTGCCGAGAGCAAAGTCCAGACTCCAACCTGACCTTGGAAACCTTCAAGTAGGTTCTACCAGACTAAGTCAGAGATCGGACTCGTCAACCTTTTTATACCCAAATGTGGTGTTTTTGTTTGGATGAAATGCAACGTTACATTTGTCTATTTTTGTATAAAATGTTGTTTTGTTTTCCTCCACTCCTATATGTACCCAGTGTCACTAAAGCTACATTCACACTGCAGGAAAAGTTGGTCCAAATTAGACCATGATTGGTGCATGAGAGCCACATGCACCAATGTCAGAGCTCGACAGGCTAACGTGGAGGCCATGGAGGCCAGCGATTAAGCTCTGGAGTTGAAGCAGAGACTTCGTCTTAGGGGGCCACCTCGACGGAGGGCTCAGGAACAGGAATCCAAGGTGGGCCCTACAGGGCAACGGTGCTATGAGACTAGCCTGACATTGGTGCTGTGGGACAAGGCTTTTAGGCGCTGGTGCAAACCCTAAATGCATAAATTAGGACTGGGTTTACATGATGAGAACTGATTTTATTAGTAACTGATTTCAGAAACAACAACAAAACCAACTTGTGGCAACAACAGAGGGTCTGACGCTGAGAAAAGCAAGAACTATTTATGGAGGGGAGCTTAGGTTCTGGAATATCAGACAGGTGTGTTAATGTGCAGATGAGAGACCGCTGAGGTGCGTAGGGAGCTGACACACTGAGGGAAGGTACCGGTTAAATAAGGAATACAGAAAACAATCTCTAACAAAATGCAGCAAAACACTAACGGGAATGGAAAGTTAGGAACACCTAGAAACTCTAAACATTACAGATCAGAACATTCTTATTGAGTCTTTTCATAAAATTTAACTGAAGTGTCAATTTTAGCCTAAATTCTGAACAAAAATAATTCATCCCTCTGAATTACTTTGATATATTACGAAAGCGGGTGATTTATGAACAGAAGTACAATTTAAAATAAGCTTAATATTACACGTGATTTCAAAATTACATCTAAAAGCTCTTTGGGTGTTTGCGGGTCTTCTTAAATTAAAAACAGGGCTGCATGTTGCTCACTTGGGAAGAAAGAGAAGTCAAGTCACTTGTGTGGTTAAAATATGATGCCAGACATCTTAGTTTCCTGAAAATAAATGGTGCCTCTCTGAGCTTCTGTTCTATCAGTATTGTTTCCATGCCGTGCATCATCCCTCCTCTGCCTCCCCTGTGGAAGCTTGACGTGACAAATAGCTGGATCTGCACTTTTCTGCAGCAAAACCAACACGCCCCTCATCATCGCTGGGTGCAAATTTGATCAGAACACACCCAGAATCCCCCAGCTGCTTGATGATGAATTGGCATATTAGGAACAATGTTTATGCATCAGGCCACAGCCCTCCTGGAAGATGGCAGTAAATTGCCTCTCAGACAAATCTCTGGTCTGGGATTCCAGGCGATGAATTGCACCTCCTTCCTGGATCCAGTGTGTTCCAGGAAACTTTGTTGAAGAAGCCAGATGATGTCCCTAATCACTTCAGATTGGATGGTTGTTTACTTTGAAATTACTGGATTTTTTTTCTTTACCACCCTTCTTCAAAACCAGACTAGTTTGAGCTCTGCATCTGAATCTGAAAACTTTTGTGACACTCAACAGGAGGAACATCTGACTCTCATCTTTTACCGGGGACATTTGGAAAATGCATCAACAAATTACAAAAAGCAGTTTACTCCCCTGTTACATTTCTGTGTCAGATGTCGTTTTCCATTGACAGAGTGAGTTTGTGACGGCAGGAGTTGGACTCAGCTGTTCATATAGATTTTATAGGAATTATCATCAGTGAAAGCTGGTCTGGCTTGGCCTGATCCAGATCCAGACTGAGAAGCGTCCCAATGAAAACCAATAGCCCTGGGCTCATATAGAGCACCAGCGAGAAGACAGAGGGAACCGTAAGAGGAGCAATAAAGCTAATGCGATAGAGAAAATGGCTTTCTGAATAAAGGTGTGATGAAAGCCATGCCCCCTGAAATCTGGGTGTGCAGGGCTCTGCAGAGGT
>NC_046383.1:11911918-12005519 GCF_011125445.2 Fundulus heteroclitus
AATCTGTACTGAGGGTCAGAGGAAGGGTTTTAGTTTAGCCTGCGGTGAAGTTCAGGTGTGTACTTAGCATGCACGAGGCTAGCTGTTTCCAGTCAGGTAATGCATTACATCAGTGTGGGTCCTGAGAGAGACGGAGCTCCATCTGTGCACTTGGGAGTGTGCGCTTCATGCAAAGTGTGCAGGCTGTCAAAGATGAATAATATGTGTTGGGATCTGAGCATTAGGTAATGAGCAGCACGCTGTGAGGTGAGGCGTAACACCCACCACCTCTCCTTGTGCACCCATACTCTTCACTTGTAAACACAAACACTTGTTTTACTATCCTTGTGGGGACATGCACTTGTTCACAAACCGCTGCGTCCATTAAAGAGAACAATCTTTTGTGGTGCATTAGAAAGTATAGAAACCAAAAGCACTCGTGTTAAACACCTTTTCTGGGGAATTCTTAGAGATAAACTCCAGAAGTGAAGGGAGGATCTGTTCCTGCGCTACCCGCTACAACCTGCGCCTAAAAATACTTTGTTAAGATCTGTTGATCGATTGATTGATTGATTTCATTGACAACATGACATTTATATTTTCATGTTTGTTGTTCAAGGTTTAACAGTCAAAAATGGTCATGGTGTTCCATTGAAGTTACACAGGAAACCTGGTTTGAGGTCCTGATTGAGACGACGCTTCACAGATTTTTGTTTCGCTGTTCACAGCGAAACGAAACGTTTAGACAGGGTGACCCACATCATCATCATCAAAAAATACACCACTGTATTTTTTTAAAACTTTTAATCAACCCAGGCCGATGTTTCATGCCGCAGTGAACAGCAATCCTTTTCAAACTTCTTTCTTTAGTGTCTCTATTTTTCATAAAGCTAGCCATGCCTGAAGTGCAGCAATTTGTCTTCAGCAGGATTTGAGCAAACAGAAAAATGTCTACTACCATGACTAACTGTGTTTATTCTGATGTGTGTTCTCCTTAAAACCTTCTGGTTCTGGTTCCAGAGAAAGAAGATTATTAACATATTCAGACCAGATATCGTTACTGTAGATTATTACCTGCTTGTTGTGTGCAGGTTTGACATGTTAAAGTGCTTTTTGTACTATGACATGGAAATTAATATAATATTTGTACTGTTTGTACTTATTAACGTAATAGATGTCACTGATATTCTTTGAGAGTGGTCACCCATCAAATGCTGCAGTTTTGGCTTTAAAAAAATCTATTTTTTGTGATTTACTGGCTACCCGCGGTGTAATTTGCCCAGAGACTCGAGTGTTTAAAACACGCCTATGGAGTCCATGTGGCAGTAAAACGTGGCGTTGAACTGCATAAATTCACAAACCTAACAAGAAATCTAAACCCAAAGCTTTCCTTTGGTGAATGAACTGCTGAGAGTTTTTATGCAGATCTGCTGTCTTCAATAAACAAAATGTACTTTATCTAAACAGCTTCTTGTTGTTTTTGTTTTTTTTTTCAAACTTCTTTCCCAACCCACATTTACAGTGCAGATACATTCACTTCCTGTTTTGAAAGACCTTTCGAGCCATGCATGGAAATTTGCACACACATAAAAGGATGTTGAGATAACATTTGCAGGTCTTATAGATTTTGCCTGCAGTGGTATTGACAGGCGAGTCAATAAGCCAGCGGGGTAAAGACAAATCTAACCTTACTATTCACTTAACATCGACTTGAGTGGAATCTCCAGGAGGACACAGAGGAAAAGAGCGATGCAGGGCAAAATACCAGGATGCCCTGCGTGATGCTGCTGGTGTTCATGTGATGACTGATGAAACACGAAGTGTGGCTCCGTGACTCATTGAGCCACTTTAACACCAGGTGTCTGCATTACGATCCGTGAGCTTTCGTTTTTAAACAATCAGGTTTGTGTGAATTATGTTTTCTTTCATGCATTTTATCTAGAGGTCTTCTTTAGTATTTTATAACCTGTAACAGAACCTAAATGTTATCATAACTCCAGTAAAGGTATATAAATCATTTACCATTGATCTCAGGCTGAGGTATGATCCAGTAATAATAAGAACAACAGTGGAGAAAGATGTGATGCAGTCTTTCTATAAACTCATTCAATACACACATCAAATGGGTAATTCTCTCAAAGGCAGTTTTTTTTCTGTCACGGGGGCCTTGGATATGCTTTTTATGGAAGTTCTTTATTTATTCTTTAATTTATGTGGACACTTTTATTAAGTAATGACAGTTTGTAATAGAACCTAAATTGTGGACAGCTCAAAGACTGAGACTCCACCATCTGGAGAGGTGTGAGAATGTGCCATGACTAGTAAAAGATAAAGAGTCATAGCTGTTTCAGAGGTTTCTGATATTTATTATAAAATGTTGAATCATAGTAGTCTATCTTTCTGCCTTATTAAAGCCTGAATTAGAGGTAGAGTGGAGGATTTTTCCGGAAACGCCCAAGTCTCTGTGCAAAGACCATCTTGCTCTTCCACTCCTCAGGGGGATCACGGGAGAAAATCTCCCAAATACTTTCTGGTCTTGTTTCTTTCTTCTGAGGCCTTCCTTTTCTTCTCATAAACTTCTAAGATAGATTCCTTCTTGCGACTGGCGTTACGTGAGCACGTCGCAATGATTGGCATGTGGGACAGCCGATAGATAAGGTAATCCCCCTGGAACGCAAAGCCAAAAAGGTTGTCCACAATACCGTTAAGGATTTGTGATCCTGCTGAGGTGCTGACTTTATAGTAACAGATGCTGAGATTGTTTTGTTTAAAGGAGCAACAAGAAATTTTTCGCTTATCAAAAATCTCACTTCAGAGTTTTATAACAACGGAAGGCCTTTGACTGCATTAGGTAAACTTCCTGCTAGTAAAGAATCACAACAATCCAGGCCTGTGAGTTTATATCAAGCTCCTTTTATTCTGAGACCTTTAAATAAAATTCAGTACATCTAACTGGCCCTATTGATCCCCTAATTAGTAAATACACTCCAGCTGTGTGTAATTTAATCTCAGCATAGATAAAGCTGTTTTGTGAAGGTATCGGAGGTTTGTTAGTCAGTAAGCAGCCCAGAGAAGACCAAAGAGGACAGGTAAGGGATAAAGTTGTGGAGAATTGTAAAGCAGGATTTGAATAAAAAAATAATATTAATAAAAGTGTTGAGCATTTCACAGAGTTCTGTTAAATTATTCATCTAAGAATGGAAAGAGTACGGCACGACTGCAAGCTCAGCTGGACATGACCTTCCACCCTAAATGGCAGACTGGACAAGCAGAGCATTAATAAGAAAAGCAACCATGAGGCCCAAGGTAACTCTGGGGGAGCTGCAGAACTCCATCTGTCAGCAAGACAATCATTAGCTGTGCACAAATGTTGTTGTTATGGAAGACTGGAGAGAAGGACACTTAAAAAAAAAAACATTTTAAGTTTCTTCAGCAGAGGCAGAGAAGCTGTTCAGAGCTGATAGGAAGGTTAAATGAGCTAAATACAAGGTAACCCTGGAAGAAAAACATTGGAAAGGTTGTGAAAGAGTTGAGACTGGGGCGAACGTTTTCCTCCCAGCAGAACATTAACACTAAAGGCAGAGATACAATGCAATAGTTTGGATCAAAGCTGACTCATTTGTCACAATGACCCACCCAAAAATCCCGACCTAAATCTATTTTAGAATCTGTGGCAAAGACTTGAAAATTTATCTTCCCAGATAAGTGAAGACCAGACAGGCCTTTATCCAATATGACTGACCTTGAGCTGCTATGCAAAGACAAACGGGCAGAAATGATATGCTCTGGATGTAAAAGCTGGTAGGGACATAGCCCAAGACATGATGCACCAAAAGATAGATCTGCAAAGTAATGAGTCAGGCAACTGAACACAAATGCAAACCACACTTCTTAAATATTCATTTATAAAAAATGTTGAAAACAAACAAAAATAATGTTCTTTCCATTTCACAATCTCTTGGTGTTGGTCTATTAGATTATATCCAAATAAACTACACAGGAGTATGCGGCGGTAATGTGATGAATTGTAAAAGGTTTAAAATATAGTAAAGCCTTTCTGAGGTGC
Organism: Fundulus heteroclitus; assembly: GCF_011125445.2. Taxonomy (NCBI): domain Eukaryota; kingdom Metazoa; phylum Chordata; class Actinopteri; order Cyprinodontiformes; family Fundulidae; genus Fundulus; species Fundulus heteroclitus. The sequence goes on from NC_046383.1 coordinate 11,915,964, forward strand.
TGGTATAAACACTGATAAAATCAACTCCCATTTTCTACTAAATGTTGAGTTAGATTTTTTCACCTAAACACATTAGTATAAGTTTAGTCAAATGTCTTCATTCTTGGTTGGCTGGTCATAGTTAATCAGTCATTATTCAACTTAGTTAATAAATCTTAGGCTCAATTTATCAGATCCTTTGTTGAATGTTTTAACTAAAGCAAAATAAATGGTTTTTTGGCTAAATGTCCAGCAGCCCTGCTCCAGAGGGCATGAGGTCAACCAAATAAGAAATTCAAAAGTCGGCTAAAACGTAAGGAAGATCGGTTTCTTTCAGAAGATGTTACTTGTTTGTATTTTATCAGATATACTTCATAAATACACATAAAAAGCTAATATGTATTATTGTATCATAAGTTCATTGTGTAAATTTTATCAGACAGTGCAACCGAAGAGAACTTAGAATTTCCAAAAATCTCCTTAATCTCAATTTACTTTTAAATACAGTATAAACCAGTTTACATTTTCTCTTGTATTAAAAAAGTGAGGAATTTAATTGTAAACAGCCTTAAGTATAAAAGCAGCTTTCTGTTATATTACACGTTAAGAGGAGAAAAACAGAAATGTTTATTCAAACTGACACCTTCTCAAATCGCTCACTTTTCACATACATTACTCTAAATCCCATCAGAAGTCGCAAGGTCTCTGAAAAGGATAGTTTGGATTTTTGGGTTGGAGTTCCCTGCAGAGGTTATCTGCTCTAAGTATAAAAGGTTAAGATCATACAAGAAAAGATAGAAAAAGACCATTTAATTGATCTGACCTGCAGAAATTCACTTCTAAGAGCAGAGCAAAGCATAAATATTTTGAGGGGTTTTGTCCGATTTTACTTCTCCAATTACCAAACAGATTATAATCCACCTGATCATTATTACATTGTAATGGGAGTGTCCCTTTTGTATTCCTCTAGAAAGTGCTGAGAGTCAGCTTGCCTCTTGCACGGAGCTGCAGGCTAAAAAGAAGTACGATTTCCTAAAGTTTTCTCTTCAGCATTATTAACCTAACACGAGAGAATGGTCATAAATCCTCCACCTACTGCAGCCGATTCAGTCTTTGCTCCTCTTTCTTTCTTAAAGACAGCAGGCATTCTGGGAAATGTAGTGAATCACTAGCTGAGGGAGACGGAGTGAGAAAATTTCTCAGCCACAAGAATAAACCGCAAACCGATCATCACAGAAAGGAAAATCTGCTGCAGAAGACAGAGTTATGTTACCGGCGTTCTTCATTTACAGAGAGTCAGAACATCATGTACGCGCACAAAGTCACAGAACTTTTTCCTTTTGTCTGCGGCCAAAGGTCCAGTCAGTGACCTATTCCGGCCGCGCAGCAGAGTGACCCCTCGTGCCCCCTCACACCACCGCCACGACCCGTCCCTTTGCCCCACTCCCTCCAGAATGCTGAGGCATCAGTGCTCCTGAGCACACAGTCCAGCAGCGCCCCCTGACCCCGCGCTGTCCCCCATTATAGAGCAGTCAGAAAGCTTTTAGGGGCTCCGGTAACGCTGAAAGATTGATGGCGTAAAATGGGGGGGGGGGAGGGGGGAAGAGCAGGTGGTTAAGAAGAGAATGTCCTGCTTAATGGGTTGCCAGGAATGTAATTCAATAATTATGAAAAGTGACTCAAGAGAGCTGGCTGGATGGATGGATGGCTGCTGATGGAGGCGGGGAGCTGCTGCAGTCTTCATGCCTGCGCATCTTCGAGGCGACAGAAACAGGTGAGCGGATGCCTCGCTCCCAGAAACAATCAAATACAGACCGTGTCAGACCTGCATCATCATAATCACAATTTTACTTTATACTGTTGAACCTGCCTGGTTACATGATTTGCCTAAAACATACTTTTTCTTTCTTTCATCAAAATAATACAGCTTAGTAACTTGTGTGTACTGAAAAGAGGTCAACCTGGTTTCCCAATGTTTGTGCAACAAAGTGTCCGGTTGAGTTGAACCATTTGACGAGCTAATACGAGTTGTCTGAGAAAGTTAATACAGACAGTATAAGTTCCCTTTGTGGTGAAACAATTACTTACATTTTTATATAAAAGTATCACAATGCATAAGGATTAATGCCTTCAGAATCTAATAAAGGTGCATCAAAATATAATGTTTTATTTGGGTTATAGTCTCTTTAAAAATCATGAAAAAAATCCTACTTTTGTAGTTAAAAGTATACTTTTATGAAAGTTGCTGTAATGGCTTTTAGTTAGAATTCAATATTTTTAACAAAATTGTCCAAAAACTAATAATTATGCCACTTTACATATGGTAAAAATCAGACTAAATAAATTTTTCTCTATTTCTTTACAATAAGAAATAATGTTTTTTTGTTTTTTTTATCTGACCTACACTGCATTAAAGAGCCACATAAAGCAATGATCTGTAATGATCCAAATCTAAATCCATTTAATATATATGTAAAGCACAATTGCAACTTGAAAAACAATAAAAGAAGAATAAAACATGCTCCAAGGACTGTAGTAACTTAAAAGAAACAACAACAAATTGCCTCAAGCTGTTCATAAAGCTACTAAAAATAACTGTGAAAAAAGCGGTCTAATATTTCATGGAAACTTTTTTCGATAATTTTGGGGCCATGACTGAAAAGGCTTGATCTGCTCTGAACTCCAGCTGAGTTTTTGGATCCACCAAAAGAAGTGAGTCGGCTGATTTAGGGACGACAGGAGAAACATACGGCTGAAGCCCGCGGGGTAAGATCATTAACGTCATCTCCATGTCAAATTCAATCAAATCCTCCAGACAGATTGGTCAGAAAGTTTCCTCTCTAATGAAACCCAATGGATTGCATCAAGTCTTGACAAGTAGCGTTCACTCGTAGAGCCACAGTGGACAGTCGTCTGCATTGTTGATGGCTTTGCAGCAATCCCTCATACTGAGCATGCATGAAGCGACAGTGGAGAGGACAACTCCCCTTTAACAGGGAGGAGAACCTCCAGCAGAACCAGAACCAGGCTCAGTGTGAACGCTCATCTGCCTCCACCCACTGGGGCTTAGAGAAGACAGAGCAGAGACACAGAAAGCACAGAAGCTCACATTGACCCAGGAGTACTTTCTATGTTAGATGGTAATAGTGGATGATCTGCCTCCCCTGAATGATGTCACAGCTAACAGAACACCAGACCAGGTGTACCTACTATGAAGAGAAAATTATAGAACAAAAAGTTAAAAAACATGAAAACAATTCAAACTGGAGAACAGTAGGAGAACTCAGCAGAGAAAATATGTTTCTATGTTTCTCGCTAAAATTTTTAATTGATTATTGACTCAAATATCAAAAAGATCTGTGCAAAATATTCAACGTTTATAACTTTCTTACCTCAGAAAACATCACACCTCTAAACAAAAGGTCTGTGCAGTCGCAGCAGCAGACGCTTTTCCTCTTTTTCTATGCATATCCACAACAATGGTGTAATTTCAACTTGTCGCCAGAGGGGGCAGACTTATATGAAAACTCTGGAATGTGTGCAATGCTTCTTTAACATATTGTTCCATTAATCATGTTTTTAATAACTGCAGTTTGACTGCAATGTTCAAATACCTGATACTAAAAATGACTTATTTTAGTTTTTCACAGCTGGTTTTAATTATCTGCAGAGTATGATATAGTGATTCAGCGTGTTTTGTTTTTCATTTTATGCAAACCGCTGATCATTAATTTCAAAAGTTTCTAAAAGCATCCTAAATATATGTTTGTTTTGAAACCTGAAGGCTTAATTTATGATCAGGTACTATAGTACCCACTTTCCTTCGTTGTAATGCACTTCTAATTGAATTTGTTATGTGGTCTCTGTTTTATTGTTATTTACAAGAGGAAAGCTGATGTGAAACACCAAATTATAGTGGAGTTTATGACTTTTCATGATAAAACTATCCAGCTGTCCGATGCAGATGCGGTTGTTGTTTCAGCTTTATTCCTGCAGTCTTACGCCGCTAAAACACACCGTTGTCAGATGAGTTATCCTCCCTAAAGGATGAAGATCCATGGATGTATAACATCTCAGATAACGTTTTTGGTTGCAGGTACTTGAGAGAAAACCACTCTGGATATAATAAGATGTAAGATCAGCTGATGTCGGCCTGTGATGTTTTCACTTCAGTTCTTTTAGTGCCTCCTGCCTGCACTTAGTAAAGCACTTTGTAATTGCTGATTTTGAGTGCAGTTTACATTATATGCTGAAGACATATGCAATGCCGTTTTTTTTTTTTTCCTCGAACTGAGCCCATTAGCCAGTGAAGATGCTAAGTCTTCTGATACATTGTAGAAAGTTAGCCAGAAAAGGGAGCAGGGGTTGGTTTGTGCTGAACACATGCGGGCCATCACCAGCCTGTTGTCACAGCTGAGGTGGTTGTAGTTTTTTAAGTAATTTGGGGTGTTTTCACAGCAGGACAGTTATTTGGTCCGCTTGTTTGTTCCGGACCAAAAGCAGACTTTAAGTTTTGATTGTTGTTGTTTGGTGCCGTTCGCTTCACGTTGTACTTTTTGCAAATGAACAATAACTTGTAACAAAGGCACGTGTGTGACCATGGTTGCTTCCACTGGCCAGAAATGATTAAGGCGGGACATAACATAGACCCGGAAATTGAGGATAGCTCTCATGGAAATTTGCCGTGCAGCACCTGTGTTTTGCATGTGTGCGCTGTTACCACGGCTACTAAATCATTGGGAATGTTAGGAGCAGCTCATTCAGTTCAGGTTTCGAGACATTTAATTTCTCACTTTGGAACGGCGACAGAGAATCCAGAGGAGTCCTACAGTGTGCTAAGCAACAGGGGGCGGATCAGGTACATTCACCACCGCAGTAGCTTGTTAAGTCCAAAGAGACGTATGTTTTCTGCAGTTGGTTCGAATTGAGGCCGTTTCCTATTCACACCAGAAGCAAAACCGCGCCAGAGTCCATTTAGAAGCAGACAGAGACCATCCCGAAAGGTGGGTGTCAGTCCGGTTGTTTGGTCCGGACCAGGATTCACTTGAGTTTTTTAACTCCTGCCCAAAAGGTCCGGGCCAGGGGGAAAACAAACTCTGGTCCATTCATCGCAGACAATATGTGGCAGGTGTGAATAAACCCATTAAAATATGTGAAACGATTTTTGCAAAGCTTAGTGTGGCTACAAATATAGGCTGTTCTCCCCACACCAATATAAAGCCATCTGAACATGTTTAAAACAGCTTCAAATGTTAATATGTGGCAAAGTTTCTACATAATATTCACAAATTTCATGGTCGAAAATCCTCCCATGCTTAAAAATTGTAAAACACATGTGCGCATATGGCCTGGCGTGCACGAGCCAGCTTGTATTTGCACGTGTATCTATGAAATACTGCCAGCTTTTCACAGATCCTCACAAACGTGCTGCGTTTAAGGACTGGTGGGGTTGTTTCAATTAGAGTGTTCAGAGAAGCATCCAAGAGGGATATTGTAACTGTGGAGAAGCTGCAGAGATCTACAGTTCAGATGGCAATATCTATTGCAACTATTTGTCATCCACTTCACAAATCCGATCATTATGTAAAAGTAGTGGGAAGAAAGTCTGTGTTGAAAATAAAGTTAAAAAAAAACTTCTGTTACAGTCTGCAATAAGCCTTAAAATTAGAAAACAAATGTGAGGAGGAAGCTGCGCTTTGTTCAGATGAGAACAAAATGAAACTTTTTGGTCCACATGCACTTCTACTTTCCAATAATTCGCATGTTTGTGTCAGTATATCATGTACCCTGAGATCAGGGGCGGTTCTAGACAGGGGCCAAAAGGGGCCAGTGCCCCTGTAGAACTGACCCTGGCCCCTGTTATGGCCCCTGGGCTAAAGACATAACATTAAATCCACTTCTTATGATTATATGCACTGGCGAAGAGACTATAACTGATTGGTCACTTTGACCAATTTTATTTTTTACCTATACAGTTTGACTCTAACAAGGATTTAAAAATAAAGGTGTTTCACGTTTAGCTTCAGTCGTATTGAGCTGGGATCACAGTTTTCATTCGTTCAGGGGCCTGAAACCTGCAGTTCCAGAGCCACAAGTGGCTAACTTAATATTATTAAACAAAAATATATTGCTCTGTTTTATTGTTTCATTCTTTTGTTCTGTGCACTTATTAAAAAAAAACACTGACCCCACCTTGGCCCAGCTGGTAAATTTGGTCTAGAACAGTCAGGGCTTGAGATGACATTTAAATAAGGGGTGTGGATACTTTTGCTAAGCACTGCTGATGTAAATGCCGTTTTGACCAATGTACAGTGTGGAGTGGTGAGTTTGCTGTTTTTATTTTTACTTTTCGGTCAAACAATTTTGGTGTACATTTGCACGCTACAAAAACATCAGAGTTTAATCACTCAACACTAATAATGAAAAATATTTATTTTTGTTTATTTGCAGCTATGAACATCTGCTGATTCTACATCACTATAGTTGCATTTTTACATTGTTAGAAGTTAGAAGTTTACTTTATCTGCCATGTTTGCGGCACTTTTTACAAGAACATGTTAATGCGGTATTCCAAGGCACAAAAAGATAAAACACTTTTTTCTCCTTTTTTATTGTTTTTGTGGCTTCTGTTGATGCCTTTATCTACTGTACACTTCCTCCTTTCCTCATTTCAGTATGTAGCCACTTACTTACCACATTTACCAGGGACACAATAAAGTGTCTACTGTGAAAGAGCAGTGTTTTGCAGTTTTGATGTGATTTGCAAACTGCAGCATATACATCTGACCCCAGCATGTCAATAAAGCCCTTCTCCAGTTGGTGAAAGTCTTTTATTCTGCTCCTGCTCATCTTTCATCTGCTGTATTACATCCCTCCGCTCTCTACCCAGGGTCTACTTTTGCTCTGTGTCTTCTTCCTTTTGTTCTCCAAGATGTATTGATAATTTCCAGCAAAAATACGATTTCGGGTTATTCTACAGAGCTAAAAATCTAATAGCAGACTCCTCAATTGAATTGTGCTTTACCGGAGTGGAGAACAATAAACAGGGAGGAGGGCTCCACTTCCAGACGCTCAACATGAGATTATTGTTCAAAAGAGATCTGATGCGATTACAGGAAGCAATAGATGATAATTACATCAGAACACGACTTTTCCTCAGCGAACACTTATATTCATCTGGGTTATGCATTGGCCCAAAACTGAAATGTGGCAATCCACGAGATGACATGTCCCCGATGCTGTCGTCAAGAAGGGAGGTGTGTGAAGTCAGCGCGGGGTCATGGGACCGTCCCTGATGTTTGAGGGACTTCTTTACCCATAATAGCCCTACTCACTCTTATTATCACCTAAAATAGCTAAGAATTTAACTCTTCCTCTCTAGGCTTAATGAATTTCTTTTTCAAAAACTGTCTTTTTTGGTTTTATTTTTACAAAAAGTCCATCTCTTGGACATTATTGTGCAACAAAAGACTAACTCTGTTTGTTACCTAACCTTTTCTTTTGCATTATTAGGCACATGCAACCTCGAATAAATAGCATATGAAGTATTACAACCATATTTTGTTAACCAAAGTAATAATACAGAAACAATGTTTTAAAATTAATAGTTGCTTTATGCAGGAATTAGCTCATTGGCAGTAAAGGTGACCAATGCGGGTCAAGCAAACATTTTGGCAGATTGCTGCTCCTGAGCAATTAAGATGGCTGTTAACACAATGTCAGGGTGAAATTACATCACCAGTTCTGTTAGAAAATACACTGATGTGATACCAATTTGGGAACTATTTAAGGTCAAATTGGTTTGGAGTCCATCGTTCTACTAATTTAAAGATTTTATATGAATATGCCCGAGAGTTTACCTCGCAGGAAACGCTCCCCAAACTCCAAGTCTGTGACGCTCAGAGAAATTGTAGAAAAACCCAAGAGTTTCACCTCATACTCCACAGGTCCCTGGTAGTAAATGTTCAATTTGATGTCCAAACAATAGGAAAAAAAACTGTAAGGACATATCTTGCAAGAAGGAGATCAGAAAGTCATATTCCTCTCTCTTAAAAGGATATGGCAGTACAAATTAGGTTTACAGCATTGTGTTTTAATAAATCACATCACTTCAAAGAAATTTGGTAAAACCACAATAAAGCAGATTACCACAATAACCTTGTACATATTAACAAGCACAGTGGTGCGATGATGATACTTTGGGACATGGACTCCTAGCACTCATTAAATGGATCATTATACCAACTACATAGAAGGGGATTATACAGCAGAATCGGATACCACCAGCTTGTCATCAACAGGCAAAGGTCCCAAACATCTCAGCAAAACTGCAACAGAGGGGCGAAGAAGAAAGGACTTAAATTTTAATTAAATGATAATGCAGGACCTTACAGCAAAGAGCGAAAGGCGTGTTTGCTTTTCAACTATTAACAAAAATACAAGGCTTGTTTTAAAAGGGAAATTCTGCACAATGAAAATTAACACTAGAGGGCAAGAGTAAGAGTAAACAACACAAATAAATACAAATAAAAACATTTTATGAGGATTTATTAGCTTTAGCAAACACCAGAACCAATAAAGTTTGACAGATGCTGATGTGGAATCTGAAACATAGATATTTTCATGGCCACAAAACTAATTTGTCTGACAGACTCCATATTGTTCATGTTAAAGGTACATAGCCACGTTATTTGACCTTTTTATTTTTACTTGAGTAGCTCACTCTGGTTGTATACAAAGCTTTCCTCAAAGATTATCGTGTCCTGCTGGTGTATTAGTTGTTATTTTGATGTTTTATGCTTCATTTTGCTCAATTTGTTAGTAAATAAAGTCCTTTGTGTTTATTTATAATAACAACGGAAGTACGACACTGTGCGTGTGCAGCAGGGGATAAACAAGGAAGCGGCTAATGGCTATTAGCATCTCCCAGCGAAGTGTGGAAACAGTGAAGATAGGTCCAACATTTAGAGCAAAAGAACGCAAAAATCCTCTACAGTCTTAAGTAAAAATAACATTATACATAGACCGATTGTTGGTTCCTACCTTGATGCTGTGCCCCTGTTTCCGTTTATGAACAGGAATTTTCTCTCTCGTTGATGTTCTGATATGAGGCTCTTAGAGTTGCTGTAGATCGGTTTATTTAATTAATGGCTTATCTTCGATCATGTAGAGCTGCTGCTTTACCGCGAGGCATTGCAGAGGGTTTAGACTCGGTTTGGCATTATTTAGTAGTGATTTATTAGTCGCCATTTGGCTTTCTAATAGTTCTGCGATACTGCCTGTAGATGGCGCCACATTTGCTTATATCTGCTCATCGTGCCCTCCGAGGAGGTTCTATTTAGGCTCAAAAAGGACGTTCAAAACACTATCAGGATGGACGCTTGGTGTATATAGCCTTATTTTATCATGATCAAACCGTTTTTGGTCTTTTTTATAAGCATGTAACGTGGCTATGTACCTTTAATGGTAATTCTTCACACTCCAGGGTTACTTGTTGAGTACCACTTTTGGTTAGTGGATCACAAATGTGGACATCAGTTAAAGTCAAACAGTTAAAAATGGAAAAATGCTTGATTAAACATAGGAATCTAGCGTTTTTGCAGCAACAGTGATATTCAAAATACAAGTCAAGGATTAGTAATAAGCTAATTCTTAAAAACTGTAACATAATCATATACATCACAGTACTAAAAAAACTCAGTCACAATAACTAAGCTTCATTATATAAGGAACAGATAGATAATATGATGAGTTAAATTTTTGTTAGGATAAATATGAACCATGTTTGTTGTTGTGAATGTTGCTGCAACTCTGGTTCTCTCAGAACCTCAGTGAGCCGAGCACATAGTCACCGAGTTTGAAACATGGAGGAACAAAATGCAAAACAAACACAAAAACAAAGTTGGAGCAATGACCCTGAGCATTTGCCAGACTTGGCTGTTTGGTGAAAAACGAGCGGTGGTGAGGGCCAGGCGGTGAAAGATGGCTGCTTTTACAAGGCAAGACAATGCAAAAGAAAAATAACTAAACTGGCCAACTTTGATGGCCCCTGAATATATTGGGCACTCTGCCTTGGCTGTGTTTGTGTGTGTGTGCTGTGTGTGCGAGCCTGTAGCAGCGGGTGGGGGGCAGAAGGGTTAAGTAGGATAGAAGGCACCCATACTTCAGATTGGCAGCAAGCTGCCGCAAGTATAATCTAATCAGGGGATGCAATTCAATTAGCCAAGGTTCTCCGGGGCCACCGAGCCAGGCAGCCAGTGGCAGTGCTGCAGCTGAGGGAGCTGCAGCCTCCTCAGCTGACACCCCAAAGCTCCCCTCTGCTCGGGCCCTGGCCGCGCCACATGAATGTAGATGAAATTTGAAATATGAAAATATTCAATAATTTATGGAAGTTGTCAGGAACACCGAATCAGGCTGCTGCAGCTGCTCTGGGCCGAGAAGGGTGGGGGGAAGGTGAGGTCTCACCTTTAAAATTGTTTCACAGCTGCTGCTGTTGTGTGAATACTGCTGTTGTAACAGATATAGAGCCATTGAAGTGTGACATCATAACCCCCCACTGCACAGTAGGTTTGCCTCTGGTTGGCAAAAAGAAACGGCTGTTTCATTGGAGTAAAACATGAAACTTTATTTTAAGACATAGATGTAAAGACCGTAGAGACAGTTACCAACTAAATGCGCATATGGGTTTAAATCAAGACATTGAAAATGTACATTTCCTAGAAAAACAATCCGTGTACACAAGATGTTTCAATTGTTAAGCTTAAAAATGAATGAATAATGGTGAAAAACTAGAAAACTAACCCAGATATAATGGGATTAATTTAATGTCTTAGTAAAGTTCTTAAAATCTACCCCTCAGCATTTTTCATAATAACAAGTAGCTCATATATTTCACATGAAAGTAGATTAAAACTCTTCAGATATGAAATTCATTTTCACTGAATTTCTCCAGTAGGCCTATTGAAGGCTCTGTAACAGCATTGTGACTGTTCTACCAAACTCACTCCCCAATGAGGATGCCCAACATGCTACAGCCACAACAACCTTTCACTGAGAATGCATCTGTCTCTTCTGAGGACTTTTGCACAGGCAAATGTTTACTGGCTTGCTGATAACATTTTCTTTGCAATTCCAATTGTCTGAGTGTTGCCCAAACTTGCAGAAAGTGTACATGTCTAGTTTCATAAACTGAACACTTTGCTTTTTCCTGAGTTGCAGTAAAGAAGCCTGCAGCAGCGGGCAGTATGGTGTGTGCTCAGGCCTCTCACACAGTTCTTGGCTCAAACTTACGGAGCCCAAAAAAATAACTTGTCAACTGAGTTCAGACTGAATCGTTGACTTTAGGGCTGCAACAATGACTTGATAAAATCAATAAAAATCAACAATTAAAAGCGCTGGCAACAATTTTCATCATCGATTTGTTGTGCCGCACAATTAATGCACTCGCCATGTCGCTGAGCCATTTACCTCACCTGTAACCTGAAGGCGCCTCACTGTAAATGAGGCGCAGGCGGCAATATATATTAAATACTGCTTTTTTGAAGAAAATTCTACAAACGACGACACAGAGAAAACGACCCGAACCGAGTCCTCGAAACATAGAGAGCACATCGCACTTCACAAAACCAAACAAAAAAAGTACCGTGAGATTTGACATGGCATGACATCCACAGTGATGATACAGGACCTGAAACAACATGGAGTCATTTAGACGTACGCTGATCAGATTATGGATCATGAACCAGCCCTCTCAATCAGCGCACAATTTCCTTCTGATGGTAATAATTTGTTGATTAAGCTTTAAATTTTTTATTTGCTGACAAAGTCTGAGTGAAGGTGCTGTAAGGGAGAGAGGAGCAGGGCTCTAAACTAACTTTTCAAGAGTCTTTATTGTTGTTATGTAACCAGAATGAAATCTTGCTGAGACACTCAGAATGATAAGAGGCAGACCCAAGTTAAAAACACTTACAGAAAAATTAGTCATAACGTAAAACCCTCAGAAGAAATAAAAAGTGTTAAATATCTCACACCCTTTTAGATTCTTCGAAAAAAGAAAATAAGACATACTTATAGAATAAACATCCTTAGAAGAAAAACTATATACTAGGACAAATGTAGCATGTAGTACTTACATAAAATGCAGCTTGTGCTGAAACAGTCTATGAAATGGACAGCTGGTATATTTGAATGTCAGAAGTCATGTTTTTGCACTGGTTGCATTGTTATGCCCATTTTTCCCCCAAGGTGCACAAGGGTGAGGTTCAACCAAACCTCATTTGACACCCCAGTTTTACAGCTTATTTGAAGCTAAATTATTTATTACCTAAAATTATTGTAACAGAACACCTAAGTAGCAACTTTTTTGTGCGCTAATTTGCTCTCAGTCCAAATGTTCTATTTTGAAAAAAGAAACTGGTTGTTTTTGTCCGATTCATAGATTAATCGTAAAAACAATCGACCAATTAATCGATTATTAAAATAATCATTAGTCGCAGCCCTAGTTGACTTTGAGAATCTCTGCTATATAGCTTTAACCTCCGTTCTGCACATTATCAATCTGGTCTGCTCCCATCAAATCCATTTGGGGAAAAGAGGGACATGCAGCAGAACTCTCCAAGCTGACTTGATGAAGCAACACCTAGTGCCCGCCTACCAAAGGTTGGTTTTAGCCAATCACCGTATCAATGAGAAACCACAACACGGTAAGCTAGTTAAGGCACTTCTTATTGTTCTTCTTGTGGATTCTGACAAACCAGGGGTGATAGCAGCTGCTACGTGTGCGTCCTCCTGCCTGCTTCCTCAGGTATATCCGCCTTAAACCTCAATACTGCAAGGTGATTGGCCCAAAACAGTTTTGGTTCGGTCGCAAACGGCTGATGCCGGAGAGGTAGAAGAAGGATTCTGTTGTGTTTTTGAATGCACAACTACCATGAGAATTCAGCTTGCCGGCGAAGTTAATAGAGCTTTATATATTAGAGGATCTCTGCAACACTTAAAGCGCAGGTTTTCTCTACAAAATCGCCCAACATGATATTTGTTAACAATTGCTTGTTACCACAAATACTGGCTCTCTGCACTGGTGTCATGTTCTGGTCTGGCTGGCTGTCTGCGTTCTCTCTCACATCATCCTGCAAGCCCACAATCAAGATAACCTGATGCACCTGAGAGCTGCCTCCTGCAGCAGCACAATCAGCTCCATTACCTTCACCTGCTCTCCTGCCTTTCAATGCTGGATCTCTGCAGTCAGCCGGGGCCAGATTATATGAAAGCCTTGGTTTAGTAGATATCCAGTGGCTTTCTCTCCATGACATCGACCATGTTCCAGGGCTTTTCCTGTCTTGCCTGGCCCTTGTCGGACATCTACTGCTGAACAGCGACCTTGGACTGTTCTCTCGACCTCGAACTCAGCCTGTCGCATGAATTTGTCTGCATGTCTCTGCTTTTCTGTTATGACCCACACCTGTCTAACGGAGCTGATCTCAGGCTGTGTCAACTTGCCTGATATCTCCTGCTGCATGCAGCCTGAACTCAGCATCACCAGGCTCCTGTTTGCTCCTATTTGCTTCTGCAGGGGTCTTTCCTGCACGCACCAGAGTTCTGGTTTCTTTGATAAACCTTTTAAAGCACAATACTGCATCTGGCTTGAATATCGGGTTCTCTGATTATCTTGTTTATCTTGCAGCGATTTTCACAAAAAGTTGGTTTCTGAAAAGCTGCAATAAACGTTTTCCATGACTTGTCGTAGAAAATATGAGTTTTTTTTTCTTCAGCCTGAAAAACAGAGAGAGTAAGACCTGTAGCAGATAAAAATAAAGAGCTTTTGACCTCTCTCCTGGAGCATGCCAGGGTTTGGACATTTTGGCAGCCATTTTGAAATCTCAGAACTAAGGTAATCCAAACTACTAAGAATAAACAAATGTTAACTCCGTTATCAAACATTACAACTTGCTGTGTGGGTATTTTCTCTCCTCTTTACAAATTTCTGTGTCACAGGGCTGTGAAATGCAGCATTGCAGAAACGTATAAGAAGCTGATGAGAGCTGGAGCAGAGCGAGAAGGGTGAAGGAGGAGGAGGAGGAGGAGAGGGAGCGAGGATGAGAAAGAAGATGGAGAGAGAACCCAAACAGCAGAGAGAGAGAAGCTCTTAGACAGATTATTGCTCATTAGAGGCTGTCTTGCACCGTACCATTATGTCAGGAGGAATCCTTTTTCATTTGCACAAATTTGCCTGGAATTTTTCTTATTTAGCTCGGCCTCCATTATCAGAGCTGGAAATCCGATTAGCCTACGATTATTTTCTGGCTCGCTTGCCAACATTTCCCCGTGTGGCTAACGCCAGTGGCTTGGGCTTGTCTTGGCCTTTTGTTAACCTCTGCCCACCAACTATGCACAGCTGTAATATGGAGCAATAGCCCCACCTGAGAACACACTGAAATGAATGTTTCCATATTGTAGATAACCATATTCCACCCTCACTCATTAAGAGAAGATTATGAATGCAAAATTAATCTATGCATGCAGATATAAATGAAAGTTTATATACATTTTTAATAGAATCGTTGAAGGTGGCATTGGCCTTTTAATCACCTCCTGTTATGGTCCCTGTACTGAAGCCCTAATACTAAATCCATTTCTCATGATGTTATACGATGGCACAGAAACCGTAACTGTCTGGTCCCTTGGATCAGTTTCATTTTTTGCCTTTACAAATTTGATTATACAATTATATAAAAATGTGTTGTTTTTGGCTTTAGTTGTGTTGAGATAAGATCCCAGTTTTCCCAGCTGCTAGATAAGGCGTCTGCAACCTGCAGTTCCAAAGCCACAAGTGGCTCTTTGGCTCTGTCGCTCATTTAATATATTTAACGATAAAACATTGCCCTGTTTTTTGTTTGTTTGTTTGTTTGTTTGTTTGTTTGTTTGTTTGTTTCATTCCTGTGTTCTATGCTCCAATGAAAACAACAGTGCTCCCCAAACCCCCCTGGTAAATTTGGTTGAGAACCGCCATTGCCATTACACATTTAAATATATTAGGTTTCTGTATATATGCTGGATTGAGATTTATTTGAAATCATTCAAAAATGATACACTCTAGTCATTAAGCATTATAACAAGGAGAGGCAGGATTTAGTTTTTATGCTCCTCAACTCTGGAACAAACTCCCTGAAAACCTGAGATCTGATGGCTTCTTTAAATTGGGGCTGGAAACACAGCTGTTTTCTTTAGCTTCTGATCAAAAATCTGACTAATTAAGTGTTTGCAAATTATTTTCCTTTATGCCTGTCTGTATTTTAACATATTTCTTATATGCAGTGATTTTATTCATAGGCCTTTTATTTTCTTTGTATATTTCCTTTGTGATGCCCTGCAAAGCCCTTTGGTTTGCCTTGCATGAAATGCGCTATATAAATAAACTTGATTAGCCTCATACGAAAAACCATCAGACACTTGTGATTCACATTTTCAATTACGACTTTCTTCGTTATTCAGCCTATGCTTCATTCATTAGTGATATACCTAAATACTGAGCCACTCAAACAAACACACCTGCAATGCACTGACTAACAGAGAGCTCGATATTTGAGCATGACACAGTGTTGCACTTTTAAAGGTTTATTAATAAAGAAACCACAGAACATTGTACAGGAAGGCATAACCTCTGCAGGGGTGAGCAGGGGTCCGTTCTTCGTACGTCGCTAACTCAGTTAGCAGGATTTCATTGTTGACGATTTGGCATGATCTTGGATCGTTTGGTTCTTCAAAAGACTTCCTGCACTTGTTGTCATAGCAACATGTGCGCCAGCTTGAGCCTGCTCCAGAGCAGGCTCATTTCATGTAAACAAGATTAGATCACGGCTGTATAAGCGGAGGAGATGGGAAGTCTGCCGTAGCCATGTCCATTTTTACGACTGCAACCTGTTGCGGAAGGTGCAAGAATAATTTGCAGAGTTTTTCGAATTAATCGCGTATTGCGCAATAGACAGGGTCCTTTAGCGCAGCGCGACAGTGTAATTGTAGAGAGATTTTTCTTGGTGGCTGTTATAAACAGACAAACACATCATCATTTAACAGTGGCTTTTAAAGAGGAAAAAGTGGTGTTGGAGCCATAAATCTAAAATATTTAACTTATTTGTATGATGGTTTGCTTTTTATTTTTATCATATGCAGTAAGAAGAGTTGTTCGGGCCATTTTATTGTGAAGTTTAGTTTACTTTGAAAGGCTTGCTTCCTGTCGAGCCGTATATTGTATTAGAAAAAACTATGGTTGGATTATCTAGACACGGAGCAATACAGTTTTACCGTGTAAACTGTGGATGACTTGGAAAAGGAAGATTTTCATTTTTTATGGATAAAGATTTTTTTTTGTTAAAATTCCCAGTTTGCACGTGTCCTTTACTTCCCGTATCTAAGGACTGACACTGAAATTTGGATCTCTTGACATAACAAGTGCCTTTTTAAAATAAAGTGTAATAATTAAAGGCTACCATTTTGTAGAATATTCTTGTATTTCACTTTTACTTGTCCCCATGTTCTAGTGGGTCCCGTGGAGGCTCTGACATAAAAGAACAAAGTAAATATGAGATTATTAAAATGCTAAAATTAATACTGTAGAAAGTGATAGAAACATCTACCATGGACAGTATTTACGCATTAATTTGTCTGCTGCTTTTTACCAGCCCTCTCTCCTGGCTTTAACAGATTTTTAGGTGTTTTAATTAATGACTCAAATTCGGCATAACCTTCCATTAAAAGCTCGTGTTCTGCTTGGGAGAAAAAACTGTGGGCGTTCTTTGGCCATGCTGAACAGCCAATAGCAGCGCTGCTGATCATTGTTTCTACTATCGATACATTTCCCCTTTTAAACAAACGCATGAACGCGCAGTTGTCTCAGATAACTCAATCCAGCCATACTAATCGTAAACAACAGGTGTGTTCGAAGAACCCAATTAGCCGGATCAGGATTAGCCGGATGAAATCATCTTGGATGTCTCATTTGATCTTGGATGTTTTAAGCAACCTACGAAGAACGGATCCCAGGAGTCTGGTGAGGCTGGGAGCTGGCTACACACAGAATGAGGCGAAGAGGAGGAAGGGCTAAGGCTGGAGACAGGCTTTGGTCCACACAGGGAGGCAGAGGATGTGCAGACAAATCCGTGGGCAAGGCAAGGTTCATGGTCTTGATACAGTGCAAGGGTCTCATTTATAAAACAGTGCATAGTGGTTATGCTAAAAGTTTGTGTACACTGAAACAATCTTGATTTATAAGACAATGCACACGCACACCAGCAAGTGATTTCCCTTTATAAATCCCAGCTGCATCTGAAAGTTTGCATACCAGCTTCTGCCTGATGTTCTGCCCTCAACATGTCCATAATAAACCATGAAGGGTTTATTATTATTTTACAAAGCACCTCATAAGTGAGGATTTAAATGCATCAGCTGATCAATGTTATTTCATGGTTATCAGTCGCAAACACGGAGAAAAGAAACAGAAAAAAAAACAAAGAAAAGCCTATAATAAAGGAACATAGTATAAGTTCCAGGATTTTTGTGGACATGTGCCCACTCTGGCGACAAGTTGAAATGACACTAGTGTTTTGCACGTGCATGTGTCACACCCATGCGCACGCCCAGACAATTCAGCCTAAATCACTCTCTCATAAACTGACTAATCCAGCCTATAGAGGCAACTGGGGGTAAACAGTTGATAACTCATTTTGCACATGGGGCAATTGTAAAGGCATGTATGAGAAAGAAAATTAATAATATTAAACTTCAAAACTTGCCCTATGCACCTTTAAATATCTGTTGTTCACATTAAAAGAACTTGTGAAAAAGTGAACCTTATTGTCGGATAACATTTGAACACGTGAACAAAAATTATTTTGAACTGATTTGTAATTGTTTTCATTATTTTTCCTAGTCAATGCTGTTAAGCATTAATGTTTTTTTCCCCAGAGGGGATAGCTCTCAATGCATACTGTGACATTTAATAGGCTTAAATGCAGTTTTAAGTATTCCAAGTATTTAGAATAAAGTTCCATGATTAAGCAATGTAATTGAATACGTTACAAAGTACATTTTAAAGCAGTCATTTGTTATTCTGTAACTAAATACATCTAGAAGGTATTCTTCCCAATACTGCAACCAGCCATGTAGATACAGCTTTTGTTTTGGGTATACAAGGACTGGACACCCCTTAAAAGCATCATTACTGCCCCATACTCCCACAGCACCCTACACAGTTGTGGTCTAGACTGAGGAATATGAGACTCAATATGGAAAGTAGCTGTATTTGATTCCTGTTTTTACTACATGTTAATGTGCTCCTGGGTAGACACTCAACCTGAAGGTGTTAACCAATCAGCATATGAGCGTGTGCTTACTTGTGAGTTCGAATGGGTGAGCGTGGCTCTAATGTAAAAGTTGCTTTAAGTAGTCAGTATGGAAAGCTATAAGTTTCATCCATTCACAATCTACAACCAAACTCCTGTGATCCAATGAGCATTTTGGCAAATTTAAAATTCTGAAGCTACTCTACTGCTCCTCTATCCAAGTTCCAACAATCATCGAAAGCTTCCTTTTCAACACCTGAGAGTAAAATATCCCAGGGAGGGGGAGATGTGCTATCCTTCAAAGGTTGGAACACACCATCTGATTCTCTTTAGAATCAGATGGTGAAAAAATTAGAACCACCAGCACCAGCCTGCTAATCCACAGGCATTGGTCCAGTAACTTATTTAGCAATAATCTTCCGACATATGGTGGTAGATGTTGTGAAATTATGTTGTGATATGGACATTAACTAAAAGAAAACAATCACTGGATGCTGCAAAGGCAGCAGCGTCAAAGTCACATCTACAAACAGACTGGTTGGTCATTGCGACAGGAAATGATACTCAGTACAGATGAAATCCTGGAGAGCTGTGAGGACAAATGTAGTGTTGGTGTGGTAAATAGAAACTGAAAGCAAGTGCGAGGCTAACCATAAACTCATCTGGAAAAAAAAAATAAGGATGTTGGGATGGAAAACTGAATGTAAATGGATGTCTAGACAAACAGATCAATAAAAAGTCAGATAAAATTGTTAAAATGGTTGTGTCATGAGCAGCATGTTTTTTTAAGTGATAACACCTTAAATTAGCTCTTAAACAACACTTAATTCTTTTAATAGTTTATTTGAACAATTTAGGATGTAACCGCACGTGTCAACATCAAACGGCACTGAAGCCTCCAGACGAACAGAACAGGTGCCGTGGTTTCCCATTGCTAAATAATCACTCCAATTAGGCAATTAAAATCAGGTCCAAAATCAAGTTACAGATACCCCATGAATGAACACCCTCACTAATCACAAATCAATAAAGACAAACTCGACTGTTGAGCTTTTATTAATCTGTTGCTTTTAAACTGCTCACACTGGCTATGCGCCTTTAATTGGCAGGAAAGCATTAAGATGCAATTTGTTGCTAGTTAGTCAGATTTAGGTTCATTAGTGAATAGTATGAGTCGTTGATTTGAATCATGAAATGATTATGAAACTTAACAAGAGACAATGAGGCTAAATGTCAAACAGCTTTCAGTTGCGTCTGAACAGGCGTGTCAGTGTAGTGCCATCGCTCTGTGAACACAGATCTTTGTTTGTTTATCCTCTAAATAATGGATAATCACCACGATTCTTTAAGAAAACCTGTTGCTTAAAATCTCTTACTCCCACCTGGCACTGCCTGTCCAGGTAAATCTTTCTTTTGAATTCATAACATCACAAAAAAGAACAAAAGATGTTAAGTCAAGTGTGATTTTTAGTTGTTGTTTTTTTGCTGTTTGTTTTTTTCCACACTTAATTCTTAAGCTTATTATTTGACATATTAATTGTTTTTCTCTCCTCTAAAGAATATGGAGAACCAAAGAGATCATTTTAAAATAAGTCTGTCAAACAATGCTGCATCGTCACAAGCTTCATCTACTGTCTTAATTCTTTCATGCAACTTATTATGAGTACAATAGCAATAAATGCATTATTTCACACAGTGAAACGCACCAGAGTTCTTCATTTTCTTTGACCAAGAATTTTTCAGCATAGTTCTTGGTTTCATGAGAAGTTTAACTTCTGCAGTTTAGTCCTTTTGCTGTCAGAGCAGCTCCGAAACATAGTGGTACCCCTCCCCGTTGTTATTGCATCTTCTTTTATTGGTGCAGTAACTTTTATTAATCTGCTGAAAACTGCTGCAGTTTGTTTCAGGTTCTTTCTTGCTCTCTCCATCTATATCAAATCTGCATGTTATTTGTGTTGGCAGCTTTTCAAAGTGTTGGGAAAACTTTTACACAACCTACGCAACAACGTCTTTGTTGAACGTTGTAACCAATTGGTTTATTGTTTCATAACCCAGTTCATGCAGTTATAAGTTTCTGCAAGTCTGTCATCACTATATTAGAGCTCAAATGTATATTTTGGGGTCTGTGTTACTAATATTGTTCACTAATTATGCTGGATTACACATGTAGTTAAAACAAACACACTTGAACATACAAATGTTATTTGCAGATAGTACTATACTTCTAATACTATTAACAATAGACTTTATCCTTACAGTACCTAACATCCATTTTAGCAGTGAATGTGGATTTTCAGTTCATATGAAATGTGCTTAAAATAAATGCCGCAGCAAGAAATGTTCAAATAGGAGGTGAAAATGTAATTTCTCTTATATCTATCCTATTTTATTAAGTCTGGCTCTTCTATTCTATGTCCTGCTGTTATTTGATTAGTGAAACCTGTATCACTTTGCACACTATTGTATTTATTTGAATGGTTCTGGTTGTATAAAGATTTTTGAATGAATATTTTGAACCACTGCGAAACAAATCTGCCTGCAGACATTAATAAAGTAACCATGAACCCTTATACCTTAAACCCAAGAAAGTGGGGACCGTTTGCCTTCTTTTGATTTTTGCTCAAATGCATTTCTTCTGCAAAACTTCCATCAAGTCTTAAAATGATGCATCCAAACTATGTATGTCTGTTTTTTTCAGTAGGACATTGCCTCACAGTTTATCCTGAAACTGACTATTTCTTAAGTATGACTGATTTCAAGTTTTGAAACCACTGTAGAAAAATATGCCACAGATTAAAAAAACACACACATTTGATTTCAACCTCTGTTTCCAACCAGTGTGGGGTTAGTGCAGAGACAACAACCTGCTGCTCAGCGTGGACAAGACGAAGGAGAGGATCTTTGACTTTGGTAGATTGGACCTGAGCACAAACCCCTAAGCATCATCAGCTGTTCGTTAGAGTGAGCGAACCGGATTAAATTCTTCAGAGTGCAGATTCCTCACCTCATCTTGAACACCACTGGGATCAGGCCAAGCAAACTCTGCCACTTTAGAAGAACCTGAAACCAGCTGCTCTCCGTACCACAATCCTTACGTTATTCTAGAGAGCTTTGGTGCAGAGAGGTTCTGACCAAGTGCAGCGTCGTACTCCAGCTGCAATAAGACAGACAAGAGGGTCCTGCACAGGATAATGAAGGCAGCTGAGTAGGTTACTGGATATTCAGTTATTTATTGGTTTATTTATAAAAAGTCATATTTAATACATTAGAATACTATTGTACTTCTTCTTTTTTATCTGAAATTTGATTCACTATTAAAACACATTAAATCAATTCATTACAGATAAACTGGTGTTTTTAAGCCTTTATTTTTGTTATGATTATTTTCTGCTTACAGTTAATGAAAACAGGGCATTAAAGATTAGGAAATTACATCAGACCAATATAATTTATATACAGAAATGTGGCCTTCTTGAAGTGCATTTTAAGGTTATTTTCATGAGGTCCTTTTAATCAGAAAAAAAGCAAGCCTCATCAGAACATGTATTGACATTGCTCTTGCCATTGATAGTTTTCCTATACATCTATATGCTGATGACACCATTATTAATACTTTCTATACCCCACTGAATATTGCATTCTTTGTATTGCAGACCAGTTGTCAGTGTTGAATGTGCCAACGCCAGCCTTTACTTAGCTTTAAACACAAGCAAAACAAAATGTATGATTTTTAACAGAAACTTGCCACAATTGCCTCCCTAAAATTTCAATATATTCAATTTCAAAAACAACAGATTTGTTTGTCCCCAACATCCCATTTGATGTACTATTCTAAATGCTTTCTTTTTATAGTGTATAGAGTGGTTTTTGATTTAATTTGTATATATTGCACCACACTACTACATAATAACACAGATTTGGTAAAACTAGTGTATTACATACAATACGCAGTGATTTGTGGTCCAGAATATATCCTGTTCTCATCAAAACTGTAACACTCTTTGTTAGTTTTGATTTCACTTGGCAAATGTGTGGTTTCCAGTAACATTTACCATCCAATGTAACACAGTGAAATTTAATTCCATTGGTTCGTTCTAAATCCACACTATCCATAGTTATGTTGATTCCATTATTTCCAAGTCTCTTGTAGTTTCCAAATATATTCTTTTCTAAATTTAGTTATAATTATTTTTTTAACCAGTGTTTAAGTTTTTCCATTTCTACTGTGACCAACTCTAAAAATTGCTGAATGTTTTCTCCAGTACAGAAGATATTAGTGCCATTTGCAAATATGATGTATTTTACCAGGTTTAATACTTTATATGTCATTTATATATAAAATAAACAGCTTGGGGCCCAACATGGATTCCTGTGGGACCCCACAAAGTTATATCTTATAGTGCTGATTTGTGATCAGCACTGCAATGTAGCTTTTAAGCCAGTTTAATGACCCCCCCCCCCCCCCCCCCCCCCCATTCCATAACTTTCAAGCTTTTTAGTAAGATGCCATGGTTAATGTCAGTTGATGTCATTTATTTCATGGATTTCCAAATAAAAATAGGTTACATAGATACATTTATTTTCTGTTGTAATTTATATTTTACACAGTGAAATTATCTTTTCAAAGTAATCTTTCCTTTAAAGCAAGACAGTGATTGATGCAACATTTATTTTAAAAATCGTTGTACATTTTGGGAAATAAGGCGTTCAATTAAAAATTATAATCTTTTTATTTTTGTTACCACCACATTGACCAGTTTTTTTTTGTTTGTTTTTTGCCATTTGAACTGATGCATGACCAATGAATGTCAGTGCAGGAATAAAAACATTACAAGCAGATATATTTTATAAAGAACGTTTTAGATTTATTGCAAGAAACAGCATTAATGTGTTAAATTTCACATGTAAGACTCCAACAGGAGAAGAAAAAAAACTTTAACAGGTAAAACCAAGAACTTCTGCTTTGTTACTGTCTCCAACACTTTGAAGTCTGAACAGACAAGACCCTCTCCAGTGCCCCCAGAGTGAAAACAGTTGTCATTGTCATCATTTCACTCTCTCTGACCTCCATCCTGCCAACTCCAGCCAGGATGGTCTGCAGGACTCCGTGTAGCCATGCCGGACTTACTAAAAGCTGGCTTGGTAGGAGCAGATTGGTGCCTAATTGTGTTTTTCAGAGCTGCTGTGAGATGGGGGTTACAACAGGGCTGCATGCGGTCTGCAGGCACAGCAGTAGACGCAGCACCCACGGAATCCACCCTTGCAGGGCCTCATTGATCTGCCGAAGCAAAGGTCACCACAGTTATGCATTGGCTGGCTGACTCGTGACCACCAGAGTTGACGTGTGAGGGCTCGCATCACTCGCTTTCTTGTGGTCAACTTTTTTTGGCTCGTTGATCATTTTTAGCATGCGTAAACAGCCAGCCTGCATTTCCCATTTTCATTCTGCTTCATCTTCTTCCCTTCTTTTTCCCATTATGCAGCCCCCCCCCTCCCTCAACCCCCCACCTCTGCCTCTTTCTCCCCCTCCAGCTCTCCACCAGCCAACCCCTGCTATTTTCACCCCACACACATCCGACGCTGCACTTATCCAGCCTCAGACGGCTGCTGGCTCGACAGCTAAACAGATTATCCGACAACAGAGCACCTCTCCTTCTCCCTCTCTTCCTCTGCCTCTCTCCATGCACTCCTCTAGCCGTGGGTCCTCGGAGGCGGAGGGGCCCAGGCTCTCCACTGGCCAGGCTCTTTATTGAGGCGTCTATGGAGCTTTATGCTGCCAGCGCTCGGCCTTGCCCCCGCCGTCATCAATCATCCTCGGCTCCAGGGCTGCTATCACTACCCAGACAGCCGGCCAATCACAGCCTTCCAGGAAGCTATAGGCGATGGGGAGAGAAACAGAGGAGAGAGAGGGAAAATAGAGGATTAGTTTGTGTCTGTTGCTGTCAGTCTGATTTGACTGACATTTTCTGTAGAATATGTGAAAACAATGGTAGTTTAGCCTGTATGGTATTTGATTAGCTTGTGAACAAAGTCATGGAACCATATTTCTTTTCTATTTATTTCAACTTATGTAAGATATAGTGGTGTATGAAGCATATGTTTACACTGACAGAACCAAAATTATGTTAAAAAGAAGTGAAGTAATACTACAAAACAACAATTGCGTTAAGCAACATAACCATATATAAAATAAACAGGGGAAATATTATTATTTATAAAGTAGATTTGTAAAATAATTGGGGGGAAAACCCATACCTAAACAACTCCTACGCCAATCTCATTAAAAAAAAGCTTGTCATTCTGTAGCCTTAACTCAAGGAAACCTCACAGCATCCTCCCCTTTAAACTCTGCTTTGAACTTAAGCCAAATTTCATCAGAGTTTCCCCTAATTTGCCCTTTTCCATTTCCCCTTTACTGTTAGCAAAATGCTACTCCATGAATAGCACCAATAATATGAGTATTTTGAAATGTAGTTGCTTTATTTCCTCACAGCTTTTGTACATTCTTTGAATTCTCCTACCAGACAATGATACAACACCATCCGAAGGGTTCTGAGATGATCTCCAGAAATCATATTCATTTTTAAATAATTGCTATTAGTGTATTAAGCAATACCAGATACTTTTTAAAAGTCAGTGCCACGTAAATTCTTGAAAACGCAGTTTTCACAAAAACGCTTTTAGGGTCAGTGAACGTGAGCCAACTGGATCTAACCAACAACCACATGCCCTTAATTGAACTGTATGTCGTTTAGCTGGACCACAGTTTTTCGTTTAAAATATATGTAATTTTCACCACAGTTTTTATGGTGTCCACAGAAAAGAAAAAGAAAAGAAAAAAACTGAGAAGAATGAATATCACGGACATTGCAGTAAAAAAAAATCTTAATTGTGCATGGTCATGCACAGAGAGCCCTAACTGACCCTAAGTGGAAGGATACAAATGATTAGATTTACCTTCAACAGGCTGAACAGACAGCTGTGAATTTGATGCTGCGCTTTACTCAGTCACAACGATGTTGCAGATACAGAAGTATCCTTTTCAGCAGGAAACAGAGACTCCTGCTGTCTACATACAACTACAGTCTTCATTAAACCCATCCCTTGCTCCTGCTGACCATGTGGGCACTTTCACACCATAGTTCTACAGCAATGATCCAACCTCCCATTAAGGATCATTTTTCTCTGTGAGCTTTCAGCTCGTGGCGCAGCAACTGCAAAATCAAACTCAGAACTTTCCTGTGCAATGGACTTCCCTAAGGCTGAGCTCTCTGTCGCATTTTCTGCACAAAAGTAAAATACAGTCCCTGCTTTAAATACAGGCAAAAATGTTGCACATCACCCTCAGCATGTTATAATATTAATCTGATCAAATCCTGGAGACAATGTATTGTCTCCACTCTGAACGCACCTGTGGATGATGTGAAAAGGACCTCATGTTTTCAAGCAGAGCGGTTTACTGAAGCGCTATGCTAACAGTAGCATGTTTAGTCTCTGTTTTGACGTGACCTTTTGAGAATTTGGGTTGTAAAATATTTCAGTGCAGCTTCAGTTCCGTAACCTGACAAGCCGGGTTGAGAATGTGTTGCACTCTCCGTTCTGCACATTGTCAATCTGGGTCTGCTCCCATCGAATCCATTCAGGGAAAGGAGGGACATGATCTCAGGATGGCACCGCAGACAGCTGACTTGGTGTGTTGGTGCGGACTTTTTTGCACCATCAAATTCCTTGTAAGTGCAAGCCTACTTGGCAATAAACTTGTTTCTGACAACTCTCCGAGCTAATTGGGCGAAGCGACACCTAGTGCCTACAGTCAGTATAGTAATTTAATCACCATAGGTCAGAAATTCTTTCCAGTACATTTTCTGTACCTCAGTCAACTTTGTTTTAAATATCTTTGTCCAGAGGTGAGTTATATGAAATCTCAGCAGCACCAAGTTAAACATTTTTGTTTATTCAACTTCATCAGATGCTAGAAAATCCAACATTTAAGTAGAGAGGAATTAACTTGTAACTGTGTGTCTGCTTCCCTCAGTTCAAATAGTTTTTTGAAGACATTTCTTCCACACCAAATAGATTTGAAAAGCGGAAAGCCTCCTCACAAATGTTCTAAATTGGACATGTACGTGCACATGATTACACAGCCTCATTTAGCATTTTTCTACATCTGTACTTCAGTTTGTGGGTGATGATGTAGCACACTCAGTCTTCTTGTTGCTCTAATAGTGAAGATTGATTGCCTCTGCAGATAATTTCATTTCAAGAAGGAGAAATTCATCAGTCTGTGAAACTTTTAGGGACATCACATTGTAATGCCGACCTACTATACCCCTGTTTACTGTAGCGTGCAATTGCTTCTCTTTTCTTTGATATAGTCCCAAACACATGGTATCACGGGAACTTTTTTACTTTTATTTTCTTCTCATCGTCTCTCGTTTTCTACCATCTCGCTTAATGCAAACAGATTGATGCTGTGCAACTGCAGTGACTGTTAAAATTACTGCAAATCTGGCCCCTGAATACTATGCAGATGTGAAATAAGTCAGATATTGAGTCAGTTTTGCCTCAAGGATTTTTTCGTATTTGATTCGTTGAAGTCTTTTTCAATTTTGTTCCTTGTAATTGTGTGAGTAAAACTTAGAGATAAGGTTGTTGTGCTGCTTCCTAAACTTAACGTTTTGCTTTGAACATGGTGAAG
Organism: Fundulus heteroclitus; assembly: GCF_011125445.2. NCBI lineage: Eukaryota > Metazoa > Chordata > Actinopteri > Cyprinodontiformes > Fundulidae > Fundulus > Fundulus heteroclitus. The sequence continues at coordinate 11,942,976 of NC_046383.1, forward strand.
TTGAATGAGCAGCATTCCAGCTGTGCTCACATGTCACAGACAGGCAGCGACCTGCAGCAGACACTACAGTCTCTCTTTCTCCATTCAGCTCATTGTAAATCATGAAAAACAGGTTGGCTGGGAATCTCAGATTCAGTCTGAATAAGGGGATAATCTGTACGATTTCTTTAAAATCACAAAACAAAGACCACGTGTGGCCCCCAAGGTAGCTTTTGAGGTTTGAACATGTGGTCCTTGGGGGCCACCCTGCACAATAGCCCTCCAGGCAGCTGCATCTGAAATTATATTTTATTCTGTTCTTGCTGTTTACATAAAAATTACCATATCTTTCAAAAAAAAACATTGAAAATATGTTTATTTTATATAAGGTTAAGGTGAGCTCTGATTGTTTGAGTTCAAAGGTAGCCCTTAGTGTGACACAGTACCAACAAAGTAGACCTCCATTTTAAACAGGTTGGTAACCCTGACATAGATTGTTCAAATACAGGACTGAAATTACTCATGATGAAGCTGTTAATTATTATTATTATTATTATTATTATTATTATTGTTGTTGTTTTTTTTTTACCAATAATATCAGACTTTAACTAAGTCTCCAGTCTGGACTATTATTTTGAAATTTAGTAGCTAAAAATATTTCTGTGTGGAAAACACATTGGCCATATAAGTGTTAGGTTTGGAAGAGTAAAAGGCAGCATTTTGCTTAAAGCCTTTTAATGATTTATAATAACCTGTAAGTTTGCTAATATTGCAAACCAATAAATCCTTAAAGGAATAGAGTATAAAAACTAGTCTTTGAAGAGTGCTACAGCCACACTCTGAGATGCAGTATAAATACCAGGTTTATTTAAAGAAAAGAAGCCCCATTGAGAGCACAGTGTTTTTCTGTAGCGGGCCTCCCTCTTTTTCATCAAGTCTCACCAGTACGTTGCATTTCTTCTCAAGGCTTAACTTTTTTAATAATGATTTCTTTCTCTCTTCTTCGCTTTCTTTTTGGCCCCCGTCTCCGTCTTTCTCTGCAGCCCTGAGCTCTCATCCTGCTCCAGGAGGAATAGGCGGAATTTGATTACAGACCTATTTTACAGCAGACGCCAGGGCGCAATAAAAGGAGAGAGAGCACGGAAACGGGACTCGGCCCATCAATTAGATCTCTATTAGCAGCCAATGCAGACTTCACCTCAGGAAACGCCAGGGCCCTGAAATTAAACAATTCTTCAAGCTCGACAAGCCAGTCAGTCCTGCTACATCTGCTGGAAGACAATGGAGGGGTATTGTCTATATATATATATATATATATATATATATATATATATATATATATATATATATATATATATATATATATATATATATACATATATATTTCTGATGTTTTCTACTATCAAGCAATCATAGACTTCTCAAATGATGATGTTTTCATTAAGGGTAACTATCTAAACCAACCTGGCCCTAAAGGATGTTAAAGCTTGAATGAACTGTGATCAAAGGAATTTTGGTTTGATTTCCTTAGCCAGGCCTAATTACTGCCAGGCCAGTAAAACCAAAATGCTATTAAATAGAGCCTGTCTGACAACATGAAGTAGGCTAACAGATACCTCAAACAGTAACACTGTTATGAAGTGATTTTCTTAGGCTACGTTCACACTGCAGGCCTTAATGCTCAATTCCAATTTTTTTGTGAAATCGGATTTTTTTGCATGGTCGTTCACATTTCCAAATATATGCGACTTGTATGTGATCTCCTGTGTAAACTAAATGCATTCAACCTAAGTGTCCCGCATGCGCACTAGAGGACGCGATGACGTCACACGTAGCAAGCGTCCTCAGTGTTTGCGGAAGTAAACATGGATTATGCTGGCGCGCATTTTGCGGTCATTAATTTATTTTCTAACCGGAACTTTCCGTCCATTGACTGCTCTTCTCATTGTAGTCCGCTATGGGTGTCGTCTTTCTTCCCACTTCTGCATAGCAGGACGCAGAATAGTGACGTTTGTCGAGTATCGGTGACGTACAGGTCGGATAAATGCGACCCGGCCGTACAGACACAGGCTGCATTTGAAAGATTGGATATGTATCGGATTCAGGACCACATATCCAAGTGGCCTGGGTCCCATTTGAAAAAATCTGATCTGTGTTGTTCAGACTGTCATAAAAAGATCAGATACAGGTCGCATATGGGCAAAAAAATAGGAATTGGGTCACTTCAGGCTGCAGTGTGAACATAGCCTCAGACTCAAGCAAACCACACTGAAAGCCATTTTACACAAATGGAGAAAACATGGAACAGTACTTGCCAAAATTACTCCAAGAGGATTTAGAAGGCTCATCCTGGAGCTCTCAAAGGAACCCATAACCACATCTAAAGTGCTATAGATCTTATCTTGGTTTAGCCAAAGTTCATGATTCAAAAATGACAAAAATGGCATCCATGGCAGAGTCCCAAGGCCAAAACCACTGCTGACCCAAAAGAATATAAAACCCGTTCTCCCTTTTCCCGAAAAGAACACACCTTGATCATCCCCAAAACTTTTAGGAAAAAAATACCGTGGGATGAAAAGACAAAACGAGAACTTTTCGAAAGGTCTCCATCCAACTGCATTTGCCGTAAAACTCAAAACGTTTCAAAAACAAATGTGGAGTCAAACATGTGACCGTGTAAGCCTGTGTTACATTAACCCACAGTCTACCGTGTTGGCCTAGTGGTTAGAGCAGCGTGCTTGCACTCAGAGAAGTACAAGTACCCGGTTCAATCCCCAGCGCCTGCACACTGGGTCCCTGAGCAAGACCCTTAACCCCAGATTGCTCCCCGGGTGCCGCACATGGCAGCCCACTGCTCCCCAAGGGTGATGGGTTAAAAGCAGAGAACAAATTTTGTTGTAATGTATGTTTCAATGACAATAAAGATGATATTACTATTACTATATAGCTCTAGATTCTGTATATATTTAATCCTATTTTGTCTGCACCATCAAACCCAAGTCAAATTCCTTGTAAGTGCAAACCTACTTGGCAATAAACTTGATTCTGATTCTGATTTAGGCCTGCTTTGCTGATCCAGGACACCGACAACTTGCTATAACTTGCAGAATCATGAATTCTTCTCTCGACAAATGCTGAAGGAGAATATCTGGCCATCAGTTTGTGACGTTAGGATCGAGCTCACTTGGGTCATGCAGTAGGACAATGATACGTAGAACACCAACAAGTCCACCTGAGTGGCTAAATAAAACTGATTGACGTTTGTTTTTTTTCCACTGCCAGTTATTGCAAATGTTTAATGGCAAGGCAGCAATTACTTCCTCACATGGGGTCAGGGAAGTTTGGGTCAGGTTCGTCCTTTAATAAACAAAAGCATAATTTGAAGGTATTTTACAGAAGAGTTGTCTCCTGACCTTCCATGTCATTTCAAGTAAAATCTGTCAAAAACAAATAAGAAAAAAAGCATTAACCAAATTATAAACCAATATATGGTGGCATTACAGTCACTTTTCCTTGTTTCCTCCTCCTGATGCCATTAATCTGCAACTGTTGACCTGCTGACCCCGCGAGGCACAAAATGTCAATGCTAGATAATTAGGCGTGGCATTAAGGACATTTAGAGGAAAACACCTTGAGAGGTGTCAGAGGAAAATCTTTATTGCTTTTTGGGAAAATAACAATCATTATTTGACTGGTTGGATCCAGCTGAGAGCCTGAAATATGCTATAGATATGTTTGCATATTAATAGGGATTTAGGTGATCAGAATAGGAGCATGGATGCTGGAACAGCTTCATGCGCTTCTTGCAGGATTATTGGTTGCATTCTGGTTTGTTGCTGCTGTAACCTGGTAAGAAAGGTCAGTATCAATAGGAGGATGTGGCACAAGTCTTCCTGTTTGTTTTTAACTGAAAAAGAGGAGAAAAACCCCCGTTTGGATGTTGGAGTTCCAGCATACAACATGAAGTGGTAATAATTCTACTGAATGGCCATTAGGTTGTCTTTCCCTGTGTATATTTCCACATCATTTGCTCTGCAGTCCACCAGATTTCACTGGTTTGGGAAAATGCGGTAGCTTTTAGAGTCTAATGTAGGGCTGTTACTCATTTCTGTCATGATCTGACGCAAGACAACAAGTCCCCTCTTTCATTAACCTCTGCCTGTTTCTCAGTGCTGCGGCACGAATTTCTCTATTTGCGCAATCAAAGGATGGCCATTTATCATCGAGAAGGACAGCTTCGTATTTTTCCACCTTGCGCACTCGGTTCCAGCACCAAATTTCAGCATTTTTATGGAAAACTGCAGTCATTTTGATTGATGAAATCCAAAGATGCCCAAAACAATCCGAGAGATCCCCAACCGCGGCGCACCGGCGGGGTGCTCCAGTGTTGTCATTGTTCGGCAGGAAGAAAGGAGCGCGTCCGGGGATCACCAGGGGAAAAATCACGATTTTCAGTTCAAAAGGGGGCAGAAAAGCGGCGTTTCTTTACAGGCAGTGGGAAAGTGGAGGAAACCCCTTTTTCACTCGCAGACCAAAACAATACTTGCTTTGCTTTTTTTTCCCCTCTCGATGCATTCAGCTATGATGGCATGCTCTAATAGAAACAGACCAGAATAATGAATCGATTATTTTACTGTGAGAGCTGATGCTATTTGTGTCTGAGTCATTGGACTGACTGGTGAGACACACACCCCTCCTGCATTTTATGCAGTTTGTGCACGTAAGCTCATTGTGCGCCATGTAGCCGTGCAAAGTAAAATAACTTTCCCCAAAAACCGATTTCCTGGCGCTTTTATTTACTCGCTCCTGTCTTGTTTGCGGTGATTTATAATGTCACCAGAAATGTCACCTGTCTGGCCTAATTGCGACCTTCCGTTATTAATACCACGAGCGTGGCTCCCTTTTGCACCCGTGGAAATAAGCCTATATTGCGTACTTAATACACCGTCACCCAAAGGGAGATTCAATAAATCTCCTTTTTAACGGCGTTTCCCCTCAAAACTCCTCCGGGCGAGTGGAGGCCGTGTCAAGATTGCGATTGTGCGCCAGTGCTTAGGACCAGCTGCTCCCAGGACAGACAAGCCCTTGTCAATTAGGCGGTGACAAGCAGGTCCTTCAGCTGCCTGCAGGCGCTCCGGCAGCCAGCAGTGTACAGTCCCCGCAATTAGTATCAATTTCTGTCGAGACCTCCGCGGTGCGCGCAGACACAGGCCGGGTAATGGCCAAAACATTGTCCGAATAACAAGCGAGAGGCGCGGATGACAGCGCGTAATTGGGCCGGTGTTAACCGCACTGCGCGCTGGGGAGGAAGCGAAACGTTTGAGCTGAAGGTCCACAAACTTGCAACTTCCGACCGTCTTTTTTTTTTTTAACTAAATTAAACCCACTTCTACTCATATGTGGCTGAAATAAGAAATAACGATGCTTGACTGGAGTTTACATGTTTGTGTGCTTTCTGTTTTTTAATGGTACAGGCTCATTTTGTCTGAAGTAAAAGCGAATACTATTTAATCAAATATACAGGTGCACCACAATACATTAGAGTATAGTGAGAAAGTTGATCTGTTCCAAAAGTGAAATTCATATTCTGGCCATGCTTTAGTTACGCAGAAAGTGATGTAGATATATATTTCTAGAGGTTTTAGTGATTATGACTTACTGCTAAGGAAGCCCCAGATTTCAGTTACAGAGAATCAAATCACATAAGACCAATAAAAATCGGTTAAATGTATATTATAGTTAGCTTAGAAAATAATGGGAAAGACCTCTAACTTGATAGTTGACAGTCTTAAACACCCTCCGCCACAAAAGGTTATATCTAGAGACACTAACGCTTCACAGGATGTCATTGGAAAGTTAAGTGGAAGGAAAAAGAGTGGTAGAGCAAAAGCACAAAAGTGAATCCTCTTAAGTGCAGCCTCAAAAGGATTGTGAGGCAAAGTCTGATTAAAGGTCTGGAGGAAGGGTGTGGTAGTGGTGCAGGGGTAGAACACGCAACCTATTTTCAGAGGCCTCAGTTCTTGAGCTCTTGTGTTCCTTTTCCAGGTTTGAGTTAATTTGCCACATCTCTTCTCCCCCTCTCTCCTTCCCATTTCCTGTCAGCTTACTCTCAAACAAAGGCCACTAGTGTTAAAAGATTAAAATAAAGAAGTTTGGAGAAGATTCACTTGGCGGGGACCGTGACTGAAGTCAGTTCGCCCACACACAGACACATCCTGATCAAGATGTTGGCTACAACTGTTGCCTTGCCTGTGTTCGGCCATTCTTAACCCTACAGTCAGAGTCTGAAGTGTCTTACCTGAGCTGTGGAGAATAAGCCCTGAACTCCAAAGTATTCTCTTCAGATGACAGTTCATTTGGAGTTTCATTTGGAAATAGTCACATTTCCTAGAGTGAGGAGGATTGGAAAGGCACAGAACACAATTTCTTTGAGGTCCAGATCAGTGATGATCTGGGGAGTCATGTCATCAGCTGGTGTTGGTTTACTGGATTTGTATCAAGCCCAAAGGTGCCACAGCCTCCTACAAGGAGATTGTTATAGCACTCCATGCTTCCCACTGCTGACAAGTTTTATTTAAATGCTGATTTTATTTTCCAGAAGTACCAATGCCTGCTTTGATGACCACTGCATCACTGTGCTTGACAGGTCAGTAAACTATCAATCTACCAAAACTGGTAGATTGATAGTCAGGAGAGCCACAGGCTGCCTGCTTCCACGCCGCTTTGATGGGTTTATGCAGTATTTCATGCTAAAGGACTGCTCAAAAAGGACATTTGCTCCTAAATACAACGGATTTGTGAATGTTCATTGTTTTATTTGTCATAGGACTCATTGCTTTTGTTAGAATTAACTGCAAACATGGAAAGGCTTCAATTTTAGAACTGGTAAATGAACTTTTGAATTAATTAAGTGATGTCTTTGAAAAGCCGTTCTGTGATTAACAATTTAATATAAGGGTAAAAACAGTGTGAACCAACCCCAGTGTAGAATAAACCCTTCTGAAATAACCTTAAAATGAGGACCAGCTTATATTTAGAGTATTTTAGCACATTTTAGAAAAGCATTCTTCATAAAACGACTCAGAAGCACAAACTTTGTCGGATGTCTTATATCAGTCATTGATATAATAATAAAAATAAGGTTTTTGGGCATAGATCTTGACATTTCATTTAGATATTTGCTGTTCCAGGTTCAGCAGTGAATATGGATCATTTTTATTCGACTGTTTATGTGAAAAATCATTATTAAAATGTTTTTTTTCTGTATATTTTAACCTGCATGTGCATTTTGGAAGTTTAAAACGGACTTCCAAACATCTTCTAATGCAGAGGATGTCTCAACAAAAGCTAACTTTTTTTTAATATGAAATAATTTGAGCTTACAGCAGCATATGACTTCTTACTCTTTCCTGAGTTCAAGCCTACGGTTTTTGGTCCAGTGAGCAAATGAATGTCAGTCTAGCTCTGTCACAACACTGACAGCCATGGAAGGATGGCTCACCAAGCTCCTTTTGTAAATGGTGTCACTGCAAGCAGCTGGTGGTGGCATTCCCGGGCCTCGGACGTTGCCCTTTGGCCCCTGGGGGGGATGGACTCCGGCCAGGGCGGTCCAAGCATCTTCGCAGCGCCGTGATAGCTCAGGTCAGCGGGGGCCAAGTCTCCAGCAGGAGAACCTTGGGCAAAGTAGGCGAACAAAAACCTCAGAGCTCACCAGGCCAGTGGGATCATTAGTATTAGCGTTTGTTTAACTAATTAGCAAGCTGGGCAGCCAGAGGGAGGCTTGTATAGGCGACACGGACGTCAGATATAAAGGTGTACGGGCATCCGTCACTCTGCGTCCGGGGAGGGGGCGTTGCAGAACATGACCGAAGTGTTTAGCGCCTCAAGAACCAGCTGCTGCCAACTTAGAAACCTCAAACTCATCTGGTTTTCTTCAAATGACTTCAGAAGCTTATGAACAATGTGCTGTTTTTTTCGAGGAAGATTGTTGTGCAGGGTTCAGAGTACAGGATGGGGACAGGGCAGCTCACTGAAGTTCAAGAACAGTGCAAACAGCACATGCCAACAGAAGGAGCCACAGACCATTGAGCTGCAGAAGGAGCCTGCGGGAGGGAAGCTGCGGCTCCCGCCTTAAATATGGGAAAGTTTGGGGAACGGGGTCGACGGGTCAAGAAAAGTCAACAAGAGAGCAGGCTTGATGACAGAAGGAATTTAATATCAAAAATACATAAATCTTCAAGTGAGGGCAGGCGCATAATGGGCACAAAGGGGGCGAGTGTTAGAGTCAACACAGTTTTGTTGTTGCCGATTAAATGGATCAGGCCAAGTTGTTAACATTTAACACAAAACGTTGGCACTAGAATAGACGTTGGGTGGGACTGAAGGGGGTTTCCTGGATAGAGACGGGCTGACAAGACACGCAGAGAGACGGCTCATGAGTGGCGACACGTCTGGCGCCAATGCACCCAGTTTGGCTTTTTGCAGTTTTGCAGCTAAGTGGGACTCACATTTAAAAAATGAAATAAAAAAAAGTTCTGTTGGTGTTCGTTTTAAGGCTTAAATGTGCTTGTAGCTGATTGGGTCAGTTTTTCCATCTATACATCCATTGATTTAGGAGGATGTGGGTCCCTGGTGATACATTACAACAACCTTTTCCAAACCCCCCAAAAAGGATTGCAAGGGATTTTAAAATGGTTCCAAGTCAATCCTCTGTCCATCCATTGCCATTTTATTACTTCTAATTTATACCTTTAATCACTTGTTCTTATCTTCTTACACAATGGCCCATTAGTTCTTCCTCCGTCATACATTGTATACAATATAATTGTTAACATAATTTAGTCCTTTGCTCTGAAAACTTTGATTTTTACCCCATTTATTGTGGTTCTGATCTCCTTTGGTTCAGTAGACTCGTGAAAGATCAGCGATCAGGATCAACATCGCTCCTAATAACCTCCTGCTGGAAGATAGCTTCTTCTGAATTGCAGTCAGATGGGCAGATTACGAAAAATGGAGACGAACATCTTCTCCTGATGGGAGGAAATTACACACGTTCGGCACCACTCCTCCTACGCAACGTCGCACTCAAAAAGTCAGGTGCATGCTAACTGAAACTGTAAAGGTATGAAGGATGAAGTGTCGGCCGTAGAGGTGGCACCACTGGATTGGTTTCCTTCTTTAGGTGCTCTATAGGTTGGTTTTTTTGGTGTGGATTAACTGCGGTGTGCACGGATTTTGCTCAGTTTGTGTAACGGCTGCACACACACGCAGAGTCTCGAAACAGAGTGTCGTCGCATTGATCTCGTTCGCCTCGGACAATGTGGAAATTAATCTTCCCATGGTGCAGCAAATAGACCCGCATTTGTCTGCACATCCCCTCTGACTGCTGTGCAACACTGGCCGCAGCGCTGAGAACTCTGGCTGACCTTCGCCCTCGCCCCCGCGAAGCCCTGCAAGTCCCCCAGCAGTTGCAAGCAACTCTGAATTCCATAATTCTTCACCAAAAGGCATTATTAGGGGAAAATCCTTCCTTTTTGACAATTTAATAGTGCAAACTAATCATCTGGTTGACACGGGCCATTCATCTCGGTACAGGCAGACAAAGACAAGGCCTTTTCCATAGGTTCGTCTGGATCCCGCAGTCAGACCGGCCTCTATTTTCAGATCAAGTGCACAATAAAAGCATTGTGATGCCTTAATGGCTATGTTTGTGAAGCCACCCAAAACCCAGTGTATTAAATGCATTTTTTTTTTTTTTTACACAGAATGAAGAATAGGCAGACGCGAACAAACGGCCGCAGAAGTGAGAAAACTTTGGATGCTCGAAGCAATCACAACCTGAAATAAAAGAAAGAGCGAGGATTAAAAAACTGGGCGCTGCGGAATTGCTTAAACGCCTGAAGTTATGAATTCGTTTCTGAATCAATTTAGCGGTGCCGGCATTTTCCAAACATCCTCTTGCGGGAGTAACAAGACAGGGAAATTGATCCGGTGAGACCTCACCTCTCGGTGCGCCTCAATAAAAGAGACATCAGCCTCTCCCGACGACTGTATAATTTTTAATATATATGCAATAAATGTTCAATTTGTTTCCAGAAATGACGGGAAATAATAACGTCAAAATTTAAAGCCATCCATTACACCCAAACAATGCTCAGGCATATATGCTGCAACGCAGAGATCTTTGATTAATTCCCGTTTAGATTGTGGTTGATAAAGCAATAACGTTATCCTCCCGGCAAACTAATGCTGGCAGTATTATGAATTTAAAATGTATATAAGCTACTTTTATGACTGTATACTAATTGATAAAAAACTAATGGATTAGGCTGTTCTTGAAGCTTTACATGTTGACCAGTTGGGGACCGGAGATCTCCAGGTTTGATTCCTCAAACATGAACAAACTGGTCTACCAATGTCCACATAGCTGTAAACGCTGGTCAGCAGGGATGATCCAAGCTTCACAGCTAAGAGAGACTCAGACACATTTCTGACAATCCAGCCTTTTTAAAACAATGACTCGCATTACAGGTAAACTGGTTTTATTTTCTCAAACAAAGCAGGTATTGTTTGTCAAATTCAAGTATTAAACAACTGCACACTCAGCAGTTCATAAACAACAGGATAGCAGCATGATTTCAAAAGTGTTAAATCCAGAATCATCTTCCTTAATATGCATTGCAATAAGATATTTTGGAGAGTATTAAACATTAGATATATGCAATTTAATTTAGTTTGGAAACATATTGTTCAGTAATAGTGAAGTTCTACATTAACTACAGTCATGATAAGCTTTAATGTCCCTCCTTCAGCGTCTCTAACAGCTGTTTGAGGACATTTACAGACAAACACAGAGCACTCTTTGACATTTTCTCTCTATTTTAGATTTAAATTCTGTTAGGAGACATTTGCATTTCTTACCTACAAATGTGCATCTTTTTGACTTCATATATTGCATTAGCTACTGTGATTATACACTATAAAAATGAGTTTTGGATGATATTAAATATTAGTCATCAAAACAATATGCATTTTAATGAAGCCTATTGATTTGTATTGTTTTAGTATTGAATCCCACTTATACATTAATTTGAATTGAAGGGAAAATTGTGGTTTGGTGGGTTAATTTCTTGTGTGTGATTTTAAAAAGTTTATGAATGATTTGGGAATATTTTGTCATTTATTTTGTTAATGTTGGGGGGGGGGAGCATCTGAGCTAATTAGTCTTTAGTTGGCAAGACTTTTCTGTGTCATCAGTTTAGTATTTGGTTAACACCTCATCAACATCCCCATCTGACATTTTAATTAGTGTTTAAGTAGGATATTATTTGTTACAATAAAATGTGAGTGTTATTTTAATTTAACTAATTTTACATTTTAATATATCAAACATAATATTATTTTTTTGCATTTGTAACATACAATCCAATGAAAAATGCCCCCCTCCCCAGGGATGCTGCTGTGCTGCACCTGGGGAGCATTCTGGGTCTTGCTCAGGGACTAAGAGTGGCAGTCTATGGGATTCAAACCAGGGAACCTCTACCCTTTTCAGGATGCAAGTGCACTGCTCTGGCCACAACTCTCCATGAGATTTAAACCTACATTATTTTAATGGCTAAATTTAACTCCTTCTAAAATTCAATTTTATAGTGTAGAACCTCTGCAGTGTTTTTTTTTTTTTTTTTTTAGGAGTGCAAAGATTTAAAGATTTGCATGTTTGAAATGAAAATGTTTCCTAAATTGATTGAACTTCATGAAAAATCCGTCCATCTGCAATGGAATTTTATTAATTTCCTATTTTTCAGGGAGTTCTGCATTTATTACCACATGGGGCATGAAACCAACCAAAGAACAAAAAAGAAACAAATAAAAAAACAAAATTATTTTAAATATGCATTTTTGCTGGAATGTTGACGTGCTCTTTAACAGTGATGTGGAGCTGTCCATTCAGAACCATGACTGTGTTCTCAGTCTGCAGGTACGGATGAAGATATTCGGGGCCCCGGATCACTGTGGACCTCGACACAAAGTGCATTAAGCCTTCTGATCCCTCTCAAACCATGTGATTAATTCACTCCCATTGAAACCCGAGCGGGCAACGAGTGGAGGGACGTGACCAATGACATAATAGGCTCTGTCAAACAGCCCCGCAAAACGCCCAGACCATTTGTGGTGACAATCCTGATGCCATCAGTTCCATTATGGGCCCCCATTCAAGTCACAAACAAACATAGCTTTAGTGTGCGAAAGGGGAGAAAAACAGTGCTTTTAGGCGGAGCCCCTTTCTGTGTGTGTCAGTCGGCTCAGAGGTTCGGGGAGGCCATCAGATATCATCTGATTAATTACGAAACAATGAGTTGTTATCAAAAGAAAACCAACATCAGCGGACACATACCGTCTGTTTAATCCCAACAATATGATTTAACATTTTAAAACACACCTATTTCTGATTTTTTTTTTTTTAAGTTTTAATGTTTGTTTGTTTTTTTCATTGTTGCCTCATGATATTTTATATGCAAAGAAAATAAAGATGCAAGACTTTCATTCCGTTGTGAGATTTTGACGTATATACGTGAGGCATTGCTGCATGACGAGTTAAACAAACCAACCAGAGAATAAGAATAAGAATAAGAATAAGAATAAGAATAAGAAGAATAAAACAGATCTCATGAGAAAAAAAACAATCAATTTAAAAATAAAGGGAACATAAAAATGTTCTTAGTGGCAAGAAAATTCCTGCAGGTTTTTTATGAGATGACAAAGTGCCCAGAGGTAAGACGTTCAGTGCTGATGCATTCAGTAGCCTATGTCGTGTGGATCCTTTCCATACCTTTTATATATATATATTGGACAACCTTTAAAATGTATTATGTTTATTTATCCAGTTTTAAAGTTAAAAGCTACGTTTTCATTTTTAACATCGGCAGGATCAATTCCGTTACAAACCAACCACAAATATCAATTTCCCCTTATAATGGAGGGGAAAACACTCAATAGGAAAATGAATACATGTAATCGCTTTTTAATTTTAATTTTTTTTTAATGATTGATTTTTGCACATTTATGCAACGAAATGTAGAAACGTTCAAAATGTTGGAAAACGGAAAATTAATGTAGGCGATTAATGAAATTAGGGCATTAAAGAAAATAAACGATTTATTGTTTTAAATTATGCGTTCTATGTCAAATCTTAAACTCCAACGTTCAAAGTCCGAGATAAACTAATTCTTGTAAATCAAGGCGCGCCTTTATCCTTTTTGCGCACAGAAACGCGTCTTTGACGGCGCAGCGGAGGATAAAAGGAGCAGGACAATGGGTTTTATCGTTTCTTCGGGGAAAATTCACCGTATCCTTCCTCTCATCCCCATCAAACACGCTCGCTTGTTCATTCTCACCTCCTTCCACGCCCTGTTTGCTTTGGACGGAATTCATCCACAGACTGAGACGGAGATGGTTTATTTGTTTCTCAGCTCTTTTCCTTCAGCGTAGCGCTCTCAGTCCTCCTAAATCTCTGCTTATCTTGAAAACGACTGAAGACGCTTTGATCGGGAAAGGTTCAAAGACAGAAAGCTGAGGATTTTTAGTCGAGTTGGTGAAGGAATTCAGAAAAAAAGCTCCAGTAAATACGGACTTTAAAAACACTGATTAATATTTTTAATACTTATTTGAAATCTAAATAAAAAAAACGGAAAATTGCGTTATGATTGTATATCGCCTGTTTTATATCCTTTATTATATCACGCTTTTTCTCTTAAGTGCATTCCATTAAATTGTGTCTTTATATTATTGAGCCACAACAATGTGTGGAATCATAAAATGGCACACAGGATAATATCGCTTTAAGAGCTTTTTTGTCTCAATTTCACACAAAAAATAAAAATAAAAATAACCACCCTTCCATTAGGTGGGTTATTATATAGGCCTACTGCATTTTAATTATTCTGTATTTATTAAACGAAAGCCTAAAAATAGGATTTCAAAACAATTAGACAAATAATTGAGGTTTGATTTGGATTTTTGAAATCCTGTGATTGAAATTAGTCAGTCATCGTGAATATATAACATTTTAACTCCATTTATTAGAAAATAATACACATTTACAAATGCTGATTATTAAAAGCAATCGGGCTCTGTGTCACCTCTAAGATGCGGGACTTTTTTTAAAAATATACCAGACTACTGGGGTATTTATATATGTATATATTTTTTTTATTATTAATATTTCTTTTAACGTCGTAAAACACCGGCACGGTTGATCGGTTTGCGGCAAACTTCTGTCTCGGTTTTCCCCACGGAGCTGCGCCAAATTAAAACTCGGTCAGAAAATGTCTCATTTAAATTCTCACCTTGAGCTCTCTGGTGGCTGTTAGCAGTCCGAAAGGAGCTGACGCTTTCGAAATGAAACAGCCCGTGTAATGATGTTCCGAGCTCTAGTGCTACAGCTTCTCTTTTTTTTCGGACGAAATTTTCAAGAGAAACCCGTTTCGCAGCAGGCAAACAGAAGCACCAGTTAAAGATGGAAATGCATGCAAAGCAGGCCGGGCGCCGCAGCTTTACTTACTCTGTGCGCTGTTGCTGAGCTGAGTCTCCGCTGTTTAATTACGACCCCTAATTTCCCCATTCGGAGATAGTGTCAAAAACCTGCGACTATTTCTCAGAGATTCCCTTTAACAAGTGGAAACTTTGTGTCCTCCTGCACCATTTTATACATGATGAGCCGGCAGTAATGGGATTATTAAACAAAAACGTTTCAGGCGCTGGCGTTAACCTTTTTTAATGCCTAATTAGGTTTTGCAAAGAAATAATTAGATTCTACAGTGCTTACACTGCCTATATTTTCAAATGGCATCTGCAGCAAACACATCACCCCGCGACACCGCTGCCAATAATCTTCGGATGTATGCCCCTCAGAATCGGTCAGATGTAAGATTTTAAACATGTTTCGACCAAATAAGTGCACTTAAAGCTAAAATAATTTTCCTGAACGGCTGCAGGCCGAGCTGGTGCCGGATCAAAGTCTGGCCGACTGCGCCCCCTGGTGGCGTGAAATGTGTACTGACCTACTGGAGAAGGTTTGAATACAAAAGGCGTGTGCACATGTCTGCTACAGCGTTAGCAAATAGGTTATAGTGTCGTCCGATGAGAATAGTGGACAAAAGAGGAGGCAATTCTTTATCCATGGAAGACAGTTGTGGAGAAGCGAAAATAAAAGTGGCGCAGGCGCAGTGTTGAGAGTTCGGTAAACGTCATTTTCTCTCTTGCTTTCTTTATGACACAGTGCAAAAATCATTGCCCTTAAAATCGTGATATTTTTCCATTGAGAAATTTCCAGTGGCCTATTTTGAATGTTAAATCAATTTCGAGCTTTTAAAGCTGCAGCTTAATTTTTATTTTATTTTTAGGGGTGGAATAATAACGACAACTTCATTAAATTTTAAAATCAAGAATTATATTAGCAAGTTTGGGATTTTACGCAAATGTTCTTTGATACACAGAGGTTCAATATTCAAGGTTGAAAAAAGATTAAATAATATTCAGATATTGTTCCTTTTGCAAGTTATACAAATGTACTAGTCTTTAGCACAGGAAGGTCAAAGTGCATTTATGGCCCTTGGGATTATTTAGTGTGGCCCCAGACCGCAGTTCAAGAATGGTAAGAAAAAGTAGATGGACACTTTTTGTAGCATTTAAAAACTGAGGTTTTTAATGAAAAATGTCTATCTTCTTATATGGAAAATGTTAAGTACTAAATAAAACATTATTTTATTAAACGTGTTTTATTTTTATATTTACTTAGGCACAACCATTCATGAGCACAGGCATCTACCTGAAAGCTTTAGAGAACTTCCTGCTTCCCTCTCCTCATTTATATTTCAAATATGTTTTGGCAACTACTCACATTGCCAAAGCTCCAAAACACATACTGACCATAGTATTGCTGTGTCATCAAACTCGGCAGACCTATACTCTGTAAATATTCTGCTGAGAATGACAAGAGAAAAAAAAGAGACCAGACTCAACAACGTGGACAAGCTGTAGACTGCTATCTAAGCAACCGGAACTTCCTTGACTCCTGATCAGTGCACAATCTCCTCCGAGCCATGCCGGATCTATGCAGTAATGCAAGCAGAAGGAGTCCTGACCAAGTAAAGTGTGCATACAATCATATATTAAATAAAAAATAATATGTTTCCAATGAGGCTCGTTTGTCTGATTAAGGGTATCTTTTAAGATATCAACCCTTAAGCAGGAAATTTAAACAAAAACATGTTTTTTATCCACATTGCTGTATTTCAAACGTATTATTGTAATCCTAAATGTCATGTTTTCATTAGTTCCATCCATCCATTTACTATACCTGCTTATCAATGCAGAGTCGTAGGGTGCCCATCTCCGTCAACGGAACTGGCACACTTACAGGTTGCTAGTTGTTTTCATTAGATCTAAAGGGAACATCACCATTATTAACATAAATAAAGGCCTGCAAACATCAGTCTGTGTGCAATTAATAATTTGTTAAGGCTTGGGGATAATTCAATAACAATATATATTGATTGTTAGACGTATATCCATGATAGAAAAAAGGTGAATAAAAAGTTCAATAGAATAACAGTTTTTCTTCCTTTTGCATTCTCCACCAATCACAACGCAGACCCAGGAACGCTCCGTCAGCAAGCCCCGCCCCCTTCAAAGAGTTCAGCGAGCACGCGTTTTTTTTTTCCTTCTTTTTTTTTTTATTGCAGTTTTGGTGAAAGTTGGTTGAATAAAGGGTTGAGTTTAAATTCAGTGTTTATTTGTTCTGTATCTAAAAATAGGTCGCTAAGCAAAAGCATTAAATTAGGGCTGCATTTAAAATATAATATGATTTCTATTTTATTGATATGTTTTTTCTATGTCGTCAAGCCCCGTAATGGTTGTCATTTTGAGAATAGAGTCGGTGAAACAAATGCATTTTTTTTAATGATATTCTTGTGGACCAAGATATCTGTAATAAAATATTGTTTTTTTATTGCTTAAATATAATATGCTAATTTGCATGATAAATACACTGGTTTGTTTCCGCTGTAATCTCTTTCTGATCACACATAAACCTTTATGTCCACCATAGACATATATAAAGATTATATCTTATATTATGTCTATGATGTCCACCACCAGAGGGGAATGTTTTCTGCCTGGTCACGGAACTATCCGTGAAATATCGCGAGAAGTCGCGCCGCATCATCGTTTGAGAAGGTCAGCTGATCATTTACTACATACAGTAGTGACCGGGCAGCTAGCTGCATGACACGGGATTATTCGACCCTGTGAAGCGCTTTATTATAACCACATGTAAGATGAAGGAGATGTTTTTAGGCCCTAACCGGCCATGTTTTGGCGGCAGTTAAAACGTGCAGCGCTGTCAGGGTAACGTGACTGCAGGCGGTGAGGACCGGCTAGGAGGCTAACGTTAGCTGCAACCTCGTAACGATGGCAGCAGAATATTCTAGACCATCGTCGGCTTACATTAGCAACTGGTGATGACATTGGTCTTACAGTCGGTAGATTTCACCATTAGAAATCATCTAGGGTGTGTTTCTGTGTGTTTTTAGTTTTTTCCGTTGTAATGACACTGTTCAAGGCTAGGTCCGCTGGCTAGCTGGACAGCTGCGTATTAGCTCGTCCACGGGGCATATTAAATGTAATTATCAATGATTAGTTCCCGTGTTTGTCCTGGTGGGTGCCAAGAATATCTTTAGCTTTCAATACCTCTCAGTTATGTGTGCGTTCAGTGTTACATTTGGGTTACTTGTTTATATAATTGTACTTCCCAGCACAGTTTGCCAGTTGTAATGTACGTTGATGGATAATTTTAGAAATACGAAAGCAGCGTGTGATCCTTTTCAAAAATATGAACTTCAGAAAAGATTTGCCATTTATGTGACGCTTTGTCACTGTGCTGAACCAGTGTCACTGATCCCAAGGGATTTTTGTTTTTTCTTTTCAACAGAGCACGTTTACACTGAGAGATGGCTGACAATAACCAAGGAACCCCTCCTCCCCAGCTTGGGCCTGTGGTAAGTAGGCTGGATCTAATCTCAGTTTTAAATCTTTCAGATCCACGTGGGCAGGTAGGAGTAGGTATGTTTGTAAAATCACAAGCTGTTAGTGTGTATAAAGAACCAAATCCTTTCATCTGTGTAGACGACTCACAGCTTGTGTCTGATGTCCTAATGTGCACGCCATACTCTGATCCCTATACAAACGTATGCATATTACTGCCGGGTGATTCAGTCCTCTCTGTCATAGAAGCACGTTCATGTCCTGTCTTGCTCCCTGATGTGGAACTGGAAAATCAACTCTGTTTACGTTAACAAGCGTGTTTCCTTCACATGGTGAACATCCGGCACTTTAAAAGCTTTAAAAAGGCTTTCCAAAGATAGATTGTAATGGGAAAATGAACCTGAAAGTGCATTAAATGTAGTTTTAATTATTACTTAAATGTATATAGCCATGTAATATGCTTATTAAAAAAGATAAGATAAGATGGTCTTTATTGATCTCACAATGGAGAAATTCACTCGTCACATCGGCTCATACAAGAAGGTGCAGAGTAGGGAATGTGCATTCAGTTATATACAGTGAGTCTTCATATATACAATGGGTCAAAAAGAATACCAAAAAATAAAAATACAAAAAAGGAAATAGGAATGTAAATGTCTCATTTACATTGTTAGTGGTCTATATATATATATATATATATATATATATATATATATATATATATATATATATATATATATATATATATATATATATATATATATATATTCAATTCAATTCAATTCAATTTTATTTATATAGCGCCAAATCATGAAACATGTCATCTCAAGGCACTTTACAAAGTCAAGTTCAATCATATTATACAGATTGGGTCAGATTATACAGATTGGTCATTTAGGCCCTAACCGGCCATGTTTTGGCGGCAGTTAAAACGTGGCCGGTTATTTATATATATATATATAAATAAATAAACATATCTATATACTTAAATATATACATATATCTATGCGCCATATACATACGTACCTACGCGTATATACGTGCATATACATTGTATACATTTGTACATACATGCATACATACATACATACATACATGTGTACTGACTTATGTTCAGGTGTTGATAGCAGCAGAAGTCACTACATCAGGATTATTGCACGGGTTGTAGGACAGTGTATTAAATAGATTATTGCACCTTGGTTATTGCACATTAATTATTACAGTTATGGTCACAGTTGCAGTTACAGTGCAGCATTATAAAATCTGATAGCAGCAGGAATGAATGACCTGCGGTAGCGTTCCTTTTTACAGACAGGATGTCTAAGTCTTGCACTAAAGGACCAAAAACCGTTTGATCATGATAAAATAGAGTTATATACGCCAAGCCTCCATCTTGATAGTGTTTTGACAGTCCTTTTTTTGACAGAAAAATAATCCCCTCTCGGACGCAGTGACCAGATATAAACAGACATGGCGACATCGAGTGACAGTATCGCAGAACTATTATAATGCCAGTTTGCTTAATTAATAAATCAATTGTAATTGCAGAGGGTCAGACTGAGCCTGACCCTCTGCAACGCCTCGCAGTAAAGCAGCAGCTCGGAGTGATCAAAGACCAACGTTATTAATTAAATAAACCGACCTACAGCAACTCTAAGAGCCTCATATCAGAACATTTACTCACGTCAGTCAACTGTGGTCACATCTGAGCCTCGGCAGGTTTAGCGTCCGCTTCAGTGAACACCAACGTTCATACTGTATTCCCAGCGACATTCCAGTCTTTTCCCTCTTGAAATCATATATTTGCGCAGTACATACTTAAATTGTAAATACACACAAATGGCTTTATTTACAAGTTCAGCAAAAGCAAAGCATAAAAAACACCAAAATAACAACTAAACCGGCAGCAGGACGTAATCTTTCATAAAATCTTTGTATGCAACCAGACAGAGCTACTGACGTATACATTTTAGAAAGTCAAATAACGGGGCTATGCACCTTTAAGTCATTAGTCATTTTGAAATCGAGGCTATTACTGTGTAACAACTGAAATCCTACTTATGTCCCTTGAGTTACATTGAGACCAGAGAAACATTTGGACCAACGTCAAAAAATATTGCTTTATTTCAGAACATTTTGTAGTCAAAGCAGTCTTAGATTAATACTTTGTCTGATCATAATAAATATCAGTAAAATAACCTATACTATTTTATTCAGCCACAGAGTGGCTTTTCTTACTGTAAAATAACAAGTGCCCCTTTTAAAAGGGGCACATAGATTATTCCGCCCTGAGACAAATGTTTCAGATGAAACTTTGTAGCTGCATCCTTAAAAAGGTTGTGTGTGCGACTGTATGTTCTCATAGATCAAATCCATAGTTTTTATGGATGGGCACAGATTATTTGGTCACCTAAAAAATTAAATTGTGCTCATCTGCAGGTAAATCTACCACCGTTTTGTTGGACTTGAATAAACCCAGGCTTTGTTTCTAAAAGGAATGCATATGTCACATCTGTTACAGCTGTTAATGTAACAGAAATAGATAAGGAATTAGATTCTGTTTTTTTTTACTTTGTTTCTGTGGAGATTCTATAAACCTGGGAAATGTGGCACCGTGTAGCATAAACTACCAATCAGTGGGACAGAGTACACTCCGGCAAACATGCATGCTTTCAAATGATGCCAAGATCATGTATGCTGGGTAAAAGTTAAGTAACAGCATTTTAGAATCTCAGGTTCTGGGGAAATCTATGTCTCGGCTTACATTAAAATGTGCAAGGTTGTAGCTAAGACAGAACGTTCACTGCCAAACATTAATAAGTAAAAACAATTCACCGTGTGTTTCAGACGTTGACATAAAGCTTTCAGTAAATTTATATCACTTCATTAACTTCTCACAGTCCTATGGGTTACAAAATGGTCACTATTAAACATTGAGGCATGAAACAAAAAGCACTGAATTGCCAAATCCTTTTCAAGCCATATAGTTAAATTGTGAAATAAAGAAAATAATCCTCTAACTTTTCTGATAAATTACCCTAACAGTTGTCCTAAGCATCAGAAAGGTGTGTTTTTGGAGGGGTCAAAAGCGTGCAACCCCACACTACTGCTTTTAACTCTGGAAGAGATTTTTGATTAATTGAAGTGTGTGTTAACTTTGCTATCGTGCTTCAAACTATAACCAGCGTTAGCTAATGAGAAGCTAGAAGAGGCATCCCTAAACTTATTCAATAATTCCTTTGTTCCCTGTGCAGTTTTTTTGTCTTTTATTTTTGCACTGCTTCTCCTGGAGGGATCCTTTTTTTTTCCAAACCGAGTTTCCCATCTGACAATAAAATGATGACAATACAAACAGCCAAAGCTGTTAATAATAGAAACTGATCAAGATTTGGAAACCTATAAAGGTGTACATGAGAAAAAAAACAGTTAAAGGTCTTTTACGTCTTGAATTATGGCTTTATGAGTTATTCATCGTACTTTCAGATGTTCACAGTGACAAAGGGGTTCTAAAATTTTACAAATAACAGTACAGACACAATGGTAAGTGTGAATACATACGTTTGTTGTAAAGTCATTCTTATATTTATTCCCACCAGCAATTTCTAATGAGCAACAAGCTGGAAACTGCGATGTGGCTATCCCGTCTCTTCACGGTCTACTGCTCTGTAATGTTTATTCTGCCAATTCTGGGGTGAGTTCCCATCGTCACTGTATACCTCAGCTCAGAGATTTTCACACACCAGCATTAATAAAACATCTGCTTAACGTCACCTTTTGTGATTTCAGACCTCATGCTGCAGCAAACTTCTATCAGCGAGCCCTGCTAGCCAACGCCCTCACCAGCGCACTTCGCCTACACCAGAGACTCCCACGCTTTCAGCTGAGCCGAGCGTTTTTGGCCCAAGCTCTGCAAGAGGACAGCTGCCATTACCTGCTGTACTCCCTCATCCTGGTCAACTCCTACCCCATCACAAGTATCCTTCGTTTTAAATGGTTTTCACTTCAAAGGTTAGGTTTCCAGTAGTGTTTTTGAATTATTTGATAGTTTTGACTAAGAATTATCATGATTTTTTTTATTTTGCAGCAGAAAAAGGCACTGTAACGTACCAAATAATACAATTTAGTACATCACACAGGGGCTGAAATTCTAAATATATAACCGATTCCTGCAAATCTAGTTCATATAATACAGGACGTTCCTGTCTCTCAGAGCACGAGAGAGCGCTTTGAGTGGGATCCTGAGCCTGAGGCAACCTGAAGCACAGGAGACAAAGGATCAACGTGGAAAACACGAGAGCTGTCAGAGACAGTGGCCAACTGAGGTGTACTACACAAGGTTAACACTCCGGCGTCCTCCTGCTGTCAGACCGCCGCTTAAATGCTCCCAAGTGGCGCTGCCGAACGAGCTGCAGGTGTGCGCCACGCCCACCTGCCAAACTGCAGTCACCTGTGGAGAGGGAGAGAGCAGAGAGAGCTGCGCCGGCAGAAATCTGCTTGGCGCAGCCCGCTGAGTCCTGACAGTTCCCACATGTAGCAACAGTGGTACAGAACGTGACCATTTGGATCACCGTCAAAAACTGAAACGAAGAAGAGCACTTCTGTTCTACTTCTCTCTCTAGCAATACGAGCGTGCTCTCTGCTGTCGAATTATCTCTTTTGCTAACCAACCTACAAGGATTCAGAACTATTAACCGCTTCATTAACAATAATGGTGAAATGAACTGCTCTCTTTGTAAAACCTACGGTGTTTTGCCTTTTACCAGCCGATGTTTTGTAATGTCCACTTTGCGCCGCCACTCAGACGGTGTTTCTCATACAGCAGCAGTGAAAAGAAAAGAAGAGGCAGATTCAGCAAAAATGTGATGGCTACAGCTGTGGAAAATGCACAGTGGCAGTGTGAAGAGGAAACGAAGGAGCTTCTAAAAATTGTGTTATTAAGGGAAAGAAATGAAGGAGGAGAATAAACAGGGAACAGAGGAGAGAGGGCAACCTAAGATGACACCTGGGAAGGGAGAAAGTGACAAGAAACTAAAGCTGCGTATTATTCTAAGGTACAAGTAGGACCGTGTAAGACCTCTTTCCAGGCTCACAGATATTACCCCCCACCCCCCCAATAAACGTGTAGAAATCCCCCTCTGCGAATCTTGTAAGGAGGGAATTCCCTCCTTTTTTGAAAACTGAATTTCAGGCTCTGATCACATGGTTGAGATTTAAATGTGTTTTCTTTGACTAATTTTTTGCTACATAACATTCCTAAGAGCTTTGCTTCCTTAACATTTGTGTTCAGTGAGCATCTTCCCAGTTTTCCTGTTTTCTTTACTTCATGCAACCACCTACACAAAGAAAGTTCTTGATGTGAGTATAAGTCGTTAATCGACTGCTGTGCCTTTCACTGCACCTGATGTATGCCTGGAAACAGGGTTCTCATTATTAAGTCGATTGAAATACTTTTTGTCCCCAAGAGGCAGTTCATTTGCAAAATGAATACACTTCAAATTAATGAGCACTCGGCCAAAAAAAATCAAGACTTTAAACATTAAAACAAAATTTATGGGATAATAGCAGAACTCCAGGCAGCACAATTTTAACAGCAATGATTTAAAAACCCAACAGATAAGAGAATAAAAGACCTCAGGTATCGGTTAGATCTTGCCTTATGGCCATTTAGAAAAGATGCCGAGGATTATTAAGGATTGATGTTGCTTGTTCTGAAGACCAGATTAAAGTCTCAAATCAGCTCTAATAATTTTAGTACAGATCTTAAATATGCCTAAGAACCTCCTTTTTATTTGTCATGCTAAGGTTACCAAACCAGCACACCCTTCCAAAAGTTAGTTCTTTCTGTCTAATTAAGCAGCTGTAGTTTGGATACACACATTTTACCAACGGTTTAATGAAAAGTACTAAATACAGATGTCATTGCTTTTGTATTTATTTTAAGGCTAACTCTGTGCCCCACTAAAGGCTATTTGTAGCACAGCTTTGTCATCAGTGATTGACTTTTTTCCACCCAACTGCAGTCCATGGGTCCAGGCAGCCTGATGTTCATCAGAAACCTCCTCGATCGACTGACGGCCAATCAGCAGAACATCCTGAAGTTTATCGCTTGTAATGAAATCTTCTTAATGCCAGCTACTGTTTTCATGCTCTTCAGGTACGTTTACAACAAAAGTCTTGGGTTTCTGATGCTAGGAGACATTGCAGAGCCTGAATATAGCCATTTGTATATTTATTCCATGTAACCCTTTTTGTAAAGCTTTTTATTGCTGTTTAGGTAAGAGTTGCACCAGTCAGATATTTATTGTCTATTTATGAACCAATACACATTTTAGCCACTTTGGGATCCTGCTTAAGACCTGTTTTTAATTATTGTCTTTCCTAGCTTTTATGAGGGTTGTGAACCAGGCTGACATCAATGTTTGTCCGAGAGAGAAGATCTTTTAAAAATTTGTTTTACTAGTTTATAATGAAGACAAAACTATTTGAAGCTGAGGTTCATTTCACTCATTCGTCAGTTTGACAAAACGTCCCCAAAGCAGCTACAGATGAATGTCCTGTACCACGTGGCAAGGCAAATGTATCTGTATAGCACATTTCAGTACAGAGACAACACAAAGTGCTTTACACGATTAAAACATTGGAGAATAAAAACTGAATAAAAGCAAGTAAAAAAAGAAAAGTTGGAATAAAATGTAGAAAATTTTAAACAAAGTAAAACATGAGAGAATGGAAACTAAAAGCAAATATTAATGATTTTCGAAACAGTTGGACTATAAACTTGAACTAATGACATATCAATAAAACAATTTAACTAGGACAGTCAAAGGCGATCCTAAATAAATGTGTTTTTAATCTCCATTTAAAAGAACTCAGGCTTTCAGCAGTTTGTTCCAGATAAGTGGAGCACAGGAACTTAATGCTGCTTCTCCATGTCTGGTTCTGGTTCTGGTTCTGGTTCTGCAGAGCAGGCTGGAGCCAGAAGACCTGAGTGGTCTGGAGGGTTGATGCACTGATAACAAGTCTGTCATGTATTTAGGTGCTAAGCCATTCAGGGATTTATAGAATAAAATAAGTATTTTAAAGTCTATTCTCTGAAATACAGGGAGCCAGTGTAAGGACTTTTTTAAGGTACCCCCAAAAATTTAGCTTGAAACCACCAGAAAATGACCAGAATCTGCCAAATACCTAACTCTGCTGTAGGAGCCCAAATGAACAGCTGACGGGCCTCTGCAGAAAATACCAACTTTATTTTTAAACTCCTTAGTGACATTGCAAGTTTCTTCTCTTCGTAACAGTGTCCACTCCAAAGAGTATTATCTTTACCCTGCCACGGTAGCGTTTACTTTACTGATCAGAAAGAGATCTATTTATTTTAATTGGCCAGTTACCTGCCAAGACACAAGTGACAATAAAGTTTTCCATCTTTGTTGTTGTCGTCTCATATCCATGTTGAAACAGGATTCTTTAGGACATCCGTTACATAAAGAAGCATGATTTTTATCACCAAGCTGAACGCAGCAACTACTTTAATCATGTTTTTATATTTATTGAAACTCTTTAGGAACAAACGGTTGTGAAAATTAAAGCAACAATCTTGATAAATTGTTGTTTTGGGGGGTTCAAGCATCATTAATTGGAATAATTATTGTCACGATAAATCAAAATTCTTATCATAAGTGATAGAATTAATTCCCTTGCCTAAAGTGGAGTTGAAATATGTCTGGTATGTCCTTTGTCTCTTTAACAGTGGTCAGGGAAGCTTGTTGCTGCCGTTTATCTACTACCGATTCCTCACGCTGCGCTACACATCCAGAAGAAACCCGTACTGCCGGTAAGATGTTAAATATGATATTACCGTAACAAAATAAAAATGTAAGATGGATTTATTTCGGAATATGAGGACTTTCCTGCAGTTACATCCCAAAAAAATTGAGAGGTTTTTTTTTTTTTTTTTTTTTTTTTTTTTTTTTTTTTTTTTTTTTTTTTTTACTTTTTAAGTTTGTCACATCATTGTGACTCCTACTTTATACAACTTTGCTTCGGATTATTTAGTTTTATTTGTTGTGAGCACAACTCTCTTAAGATCCCAACCACAGCATCAGCTTGAAGGTTCAGCTTTAACTGGGTTATCCCAACACCTTGGTAAATAACTTTTTTAAATGGTTTACTTTGTTCTTCACAACAAATGCATTAACAGTCGTGTAAACTTCTCCCAACGCTCTGGCTGTACAGCTGCAGCACTTCGTTTATTTTCAGATGTAGGAATAAAGTAGTACAAGTTAAAAAGTGCAAAACAAATTATCATTGTTGGCCTTCTGTCAAGTAAAAGTTACTTTGCTGTCTATATTAGTGTTTATTGGAACGTACAACAGTTAGATGGGGTTTGAGCTGCTATGTAAAGAAGTGCAATACAGGAACATTTAGTCATTTGCTTTTCTGAAGTGGCAAATTTGAGATTTCGTATTTCTACACATCTTCCCTCTCCAGCACTTTGTTCACGGAGCTGCGAATTCTCCTGGAGCACTTCATCATGAAGCCTTCGTGCCCTGCTTTTTTGAGGAGGATGTGCCTCAGCAGCATCGCCTTCGTCAGCCGCCTCGCCCCCACAGGCGTCTGAGTAGACTACGCAGAAGTTGTTCCGTTTTTTTCTTTGTTTGTTTTTTTATTTTATTTTTTGGTTTTTCAGCCATTTACGATGTGACTTAAACTATGAAGGGGACAGATATCGCCATCAATGGATGAAACCGTTTTTGAATGTCAACTTTACTGTCTGACCTCCCTTTTTTTACCTGTATATTGAAGACAAGCCAGTAAAGCACTGAAGTCTCATAGTGATATTTCTTTACTCAGTTTCTGGAAATTCACTATTTTACGTTGGCTGAACGGAGAACAGCTGATACCAGCTGCACTCTGTCTTATTTTGTTTCATGTCATTATTTATTCATAAAAAATGTTTATTCTGTGATGAAAAATAACATTCTGAGGTTATAGAGACTTGAAGCATGATTATTTTTTTTTAAAGATGTACTTTTGTTTGCAACCTTTATTATGAACTAAATGCCTCACTTTCAATGTTTTCCTTCATTGCCATCAAATAACTCCCCCCAATTAACATTCATAGGTATGTAGCTTTGTCGTCAAAATGGATGTTTAGCTCAGAAAATATCTGCTGTATTTTTTTCAGAATATTTTAAGGTACCAGAGTTCTTGCTGTAGGATTTGTTTGAAATAATTTGCACAATGCATGTCATCCTTCTCATTGTATCTCAGTTTTTATCACAGCTCTGAACTTTTTTAACTCATTGATGTTGCAGTAGGTTCTCCTCCTCAATGCCTGATTTCTTTATATTTTATGTGCTTACATGCCCTCAGAGACACCACATTTTTATGACGAGAATAAAGCTAAATCTCTTAAGTAAATCAGGATTATCTGTTTCTGATACGCATTTTTTTATTTTTTTTTAATACATAGGTTATACAGGGTTTTTTTTTTTTTTTTTTTTTTTTTTTTTTTTTTTTTTTTTACAATAAACTACAATATCAAGAAAACTTATTTCACTAAACATATCAAAATGTAAAACTCATTTGGTGTCCAAAGTGTGGTGCGGGGGCCATTTGTGTTCCCTGGACTGATTTGCCCCCAATGGCAATTCAAGATGGTTGATGCAGATGGTTGCTTTTTTTTAGCTTTAATTAGAGCAAATTTATTACAGACACGTTAAAATCTTACAATGTAGAATGGTACAACACAAAGTAATTATCTTTTAATTACCTTGCTTTTTACATTCTCTTTAATTCATAGTAAAGAAGGCCACATATATCCAATAGATTTTACCCAAATGCAGACTTTGCTGCACCCAAATCTGTTTTTAATTAATTTATTAAAATTACCTAACTTACAGCAGGTGTTTTCAAAGACAGATTGACTCAACCTCTGTTTTATTGCTGAGAAATGACAAAATTATTGTCTATTTCTTTCAATCAAACACAAAAGAATTTGTAAATTGGATGGCCATATTTTAATAAGGCAGCTTTGCCAAACCATTTTAAGTTTTTCTCTACAATGATTTACACATCCCTTTCCTAAATAAAAGCAGACTAGTTTGTCTAATGTTAATATTCCAAGGGTTCGTAATTAAATTTTTTGGCCCTCGAATGCTTTTGACAACATAATTTTGGCCCCTGTGGCAAAATGTTTGGACATTCCTGATTTAAATGCATTAGTTGTGATGATGCCTTCCATCTAATGAAAACACCAAATACAGATTTTCACAAAATTAGATATATATTTTTAAAGTTTTAATTAGACTTAAAAAAAAGAGTTGTTGCAGAGTTATTGGCCTGCTTGCCAGCTGACTGTCTCAGTTTCTTCCGCCCGCATATTTGCATCATGGGTCATGCTAGTTTGCTAACTACCCAAGGACACTGATTGCCATGATCATACTGAGACAGTGGACCAACACCAGGAGATGGCATGTTCCTCTACTCACTGATCTTCACATTGGATTTAGAGTAATAGGCTTCTGTTCCCCAGATTATTTATCCGGACTCTACGGACTTTGATTTCCAAATGTAACACAGAATTTTCTTCTTTTTATTTATAATAAAAAAGAGGACTTTTTTCCCTCATCCCAGGTAGGAGTCATGTAATATTTTGATACATTTTTCTTCCATTTAACTTTCCTGCTTTGATACAAGTCTGTACAGTGAGACCTACTGGCTTCTTTAAACCTCCAAAATTGCCTTTCCACCCTCCTTGTATAGGGCAGAGATTGTCTGCTGGACAACCTACAGTTGTCTTCTTCATGATTTTATAGGACTTAAGACCTTCTTCTGTATTTAACACTTTTTTCTTATATTAGCTTTATGTAATGTTCTGCTTAGAAAAGTGACTTTAGCTTTTCACTCACCAAATCATATATGCATTTTAATTTTTAAATGGAATTACTAAAAATTACATTTTGATTTTTCGATTGGACTGTAAAGCCATTTACATTTTGTGGTTGGAGTCAAAAACTTCTATAGATTCAGCTCAAGATTCCACACGTCTGAATGAAAACGTAAGGAGCCAACAGCTGTAAAAGTGCTGAAAGCCTGAGTTCTTTTAAATCAAGATCAAAACCCTATTTGTTTAGGATTGCCTTTGATTTTTGTAGTCAGAAGTGCTGCCAAGAATTATATATGTACATTTCCTTTTTGGGGGCCCCTGCCAGTCAGGAGCCCTAGATTTGTCCTAACTTTCCCCCCTTTACAACGCCCTGGTTGTAGTTAAGCCGTTAACTGAAACATCATTGGTTTAAGTTTGTCGGTAGTCTGTTTTTAAAATAATCGATAGTTACCATTTCCCATCTTTTATTTTGTTTACATTTTTCTCCATTTTATTCCCACTTGCTTTTATTCTGTTTTTATTTTCCCATTTTTTAATCATGTAAAGCACTTTGCATTGCCCTTGTGGTGAAATGTACCATACAAATAAATTTGCCTTGCCTTGCTTTACAGCCAATCAGCATGCGGCGTCAATCTCTCAGTTCTGCTTTAATCCAATGAAATCGCAGTTTGGGAAAAAAGGAAGTCGATGTTGCCTGGCAACGTCAGTTTGATTACATGGTGTGCCGTGATTAATATCCTCAACATTGTCGTTTCACTGAGTCTAGACAGACATTTATGGCAGACAGAGATCATGTTTGACTTCGGTTGCCTACTGCTACTTGTTCGGTGCTCAGGGTTGATCTGCGCTCACTGACCGACAGCTGGCGGCTCATTTAATCGCGTTAGCCAATTAGCTTGCTAGCTAACGTTAGCACGTCGAGCTAATCTCTTCGCTGCAAGTAATCCCAGCCTTGACTGCCTTCGTCGTTCTTTCGTTATTTAGCTTGAAAGAAAAAAAAATCTGAACAACGTTTAGAAGTCAATTGGATTTTTTTTCTCCTTGGTCGGAAACCATAGTTTGAATATTATCTCAAATATATATTTTTTTGAAATATTAAAAGAAGATGGAGCTCCACCTACACAGAGTTGATTATACTCAGGTAACCATTCATTAAACGCTGTGTTTGTCGAGCCGTTTTAGTTGCTGCTGAACTGAAATGGATACATTTTGTTTTGCATTATTTTGCATGCGTGCTCTGCTCTCATGCAGGTTGGTGTGACATCCCAGAAAACGATGAGGTTGCTTCCAGCGTTGGGGAAAAAGGCAACCCAAAAGGTACTGCTAAAAAACACCGTCTAATGTAAATAGACGCTGTTGATTTCCCTCTAAACATGACCAAATTTTTATTTTATTCCTAAGAAGGGATTTTTTTGTTGTTGAAAAGGTCTAGTTTGCTTCTAAGAAGCTTGTATTTTAATTATTTAAAATAAGTGTTAGTCCTGTTTTTAAAAAGTTGATTTGAACATTAGCTGTTTTCGCGCTTTCTCTTCAGTTTTGACATTATGTAGTTCGTCCTTAAGACAATTTGACATGAATTAAATGACACAGGACGTTGCAATATAAAAACTATTAATACAGTATATAATAATACATAATATAGAATATCTACAAGGAATAAGGGAAGTACAGTAATACCTCAAACAGTATATAGTTCAATCAATTTCCTGCATGTATGGTTTTCTGCTGAAAGCTCTTAAGTAATCACCTCACTGGTATGGCATATCAAACTGCCATCTTCTGTGTTTGTTCATAGATTAAACAGATTTAATTAGAACAAAGTGTATTTTTGTGTGTGACAGGCTGCTTGGATCATACTTTGAAATCTAAATTGTCTAGGTTTTATGAAGTATGGACACATTCTCTTGAATTTTGGAAACTGTTATGTCTGAGTTATTCATAGTTAGAAGCTAAGTAATTTAACTAGCAAACTTCCTCACACAGAAACAACTTTTGTTTACTGTGCTGATTTATGTTTTAGATCAACTTTAGTAGAAGCCTCTGAAATGTTCTCTGGAAATGGACCTCAGATCACCACTCAGTCAGATCTTTATGGCTGAAAATGTGGTTCTTTAGATGGAATCAAGTTTGTTTTCTTGCTCTCGTTTGTGTCTTGTTCAGGTTGCCATAGCTGATCAGGATGGTGTAATCACATGTTTTGGGATGAAGAAGGGAGAAGCCGTCGTGAGTTTAAGTTTTAGACTTATGATCCAGCTGTTGCAGCATTCAGAAGTGACGTTTTCACTGTAAAGAGAAACGACTGTCTGTTTCAGCCTGTGTTTAAGACACTCCCTGGACCAAAGATAGCCAGAATGGACCTTGGAGGAGCTGCAGGAACTCCCCAGGAGAAGATCTTTGTCTGTTCTGGTTCTCAGGTTCGAGGATTTACTAAGAAAGGCAAACAGTTCCTCACCTTTGAGGCCAACCTCACGGAGAGCATTAACGCCATGTAGGAATCTCCTCCCTTTACTGCTTCGTGCTCCATTTCCCTGACTTTTACAGTACTTTGTGACTTTAACTTACTGTATGTGAATGCTAATGGGAATATTATTTCCAGGCACGTCTCCGGCGCTGACCTGTTTGTGTGTGCGAGTTACATCTACAACCACTACTGTGACT
Source organism: Fundulus heteroclitus (assembly GCF_011125445.2). NCBI lineage: Eukaryota > Metazoa > Chordata > Actinopteri > Cyprinodontiformes > Fundulidae > Fundulus > Fundulus heteroclitus. Next base: position 11,974,543 of record NC_046383.1, read on the forward strand.
GCAAGGACCAGGACTACTTCCTGTCTGGAGACAAAATTAATGACATCACATGTTTATCCTCAGAAAAGCTTCCTCACCTCGTCCCTGTGTTGGCTTGCCAAGATCGAGTTCTCAGAGTCTTACAGGTAACTATCCAGCTGGATATTTGCATATCATTTGTTGTTTGTCATACAGTGGGGGAGAAAACATTGCTCTAAATGCTTCCAGCTTATTTAGGTTATTTGCATTCAAGCGCCGCATTTAAATCAATGATTGTTTATTTATCGTTTTGCTCTAAGCTTTTGCGTCAGTCTAAGGTTTCTCTTCAGTGATTCAATATAACTCTTAACTTCAGGGATCTGAACTTGCCTATGATGTTGAGGTCCCCGGGCCGCCATCTGTTCTGGAACTTTATAATAAAGATGGAGGCAAGTGAGCTTTGTTTTCTGTAGTATATTTAAGTTGTAAACCTACAAGATTTTGACTTGAACGAGATGCGACGTAATGTCTTTTGTTTTTTCTTCAGGACAGGAAGTCCTTTATGGAACCACAGATGGAAAAATAGGACTGGTTCAGATTGGGGACTGTGCTGCTGTGACCAGATGGGAGATTGAAAATGAAAAAAAGAAAGGAGGTACAGTTTATACACAGAGCTGATCAGAAGTAAACATACACTTTTGTCATTGCCATGGTAGTCTTACTAAAATGGCATTATTTATTTGAACCGTTCATTTTCCAGGGTGGAATTATTTTACAACATGAAACTTCAGTGATTAAAAAAAAAAGAATTAGGTGAAATAGTTTGGATGGATTTATTGTGGATTTTTTCTAATCCATGTAGATTTTCATTTATACACACAAGCTCAAGTATATCCATACTTTTGCTGTCATTTTTGGATAAGTTTCCCTTTGCGTGTTGCAGACTCATTCGTTCTGACCATCAACAACCTTCTGGGTATTTTACCATCCTTCTTGGCAGAAATGGCAAGCCGGTTGTAATTATTGTAATTATTATTATTGTAATTATTCTCGAGAAAAGTTTGTGGTCAGATGAGACGATGATGGGGCCATTCGGTCATTTGGTCAAGAAGTATCTTTGGAGGAATCAACAATAATAACATTTTACCAACTCAAGTATGAATAATCTTTATTGTTATTGTGTAACCATAGAGACATTTTGGTGAGACACTAACTCAGAATTCACACATAACACACAGACACAAGTCAGGACAAAATGTTCAAGTTGAATGCTCTGACAAAACTTCCTTAGAAGCTAAGAGTGTTGAGCCAGTCCTCAGCATCTGATAAGATCCAAACGTTCCAGTCAATCAAGACAAATAGCAGTGACATAACAGTACGATAAAACATTCCCTTGGAGGAATTATGTCAGATCTCTGCAAAATGTTTAAGTTAATTGACGTTCAAGTCAACAGGACAGGTAGCAGGCAGTTTACAGGATGATGTGGTTTTTCTTCCCACTGTCGCTTCATGCTTGCTCAGTATGAGGGATTGCAGCAAAGCCATGTACAATGCAGATGACTCTTCCTGTGGCTCTACGGTTCCCCAGGAGTGAATGCTGCTTGTCGGGACTTTGATGCAATCAACTGGTTTCCTTATATAGGACATTTTTGACCAATCTGTATAATCTGACCCAATCTGTATAATATGATTGAACTTGACTTTGTAAAGTGCCTTGAGATGACATGTTTCATGATTTGGCGCTATATAAATAAAATTGAATTGAAAAATTGAATTGATGTAAAATACTGTGCAATCGATGAATATATTAGACAAACAGGTTTAAATCGAAGGCAAATAGGTTTTCGTTCAGTTCTTTCTGAACCTTTCAACACCGATCCAGGAGTCTTTGTTCTGTAGCTGGGGTGCTGCTCTCTTTAAGGACATGGAGGCCCATCCTAGGCGCATTCTCAGTCAGATGCAGTATGGCAAGCCGTTTTAACATAAATTCGGTTTTACCGCCCTTACGTTCGAGATATCTCAAATTGTTTTATGACTAGACGTTTTAGCAATTTAAGATATCTCTAATTGTATTTTGACTAGTCAAAATACCTATTCGAGATATCTCTAATTACATTCTGACTAGTCGAAATGACATCAGATTTTCCATTGAGTTGTATGGAGACGTCAATTCAAGATATCTCGAATGAATTACTGACTATCTGAAATACCCATTTCAGATATCTACAATTAAATTATGACTAGTCAAAATTACAATTCAAGATATCTTAAATTGAGTTTTGACTAGTCATAATTCTAATTAAAGATATCTCAAATGCCACCATAATTCAAGATATCTTAAATGTATTTTTGGATAGGCGAAATGCAGTTTTGACTAGTAAAAAATAAATTTAAGATATCTTGAATTGTAATTTTGACTAGTCAAAATTCCTTTTAAGATATCTCTAAATGAATTAGAGATATCTTGAATTATTCAGCTTTTCCATTTAAGATATCTTAAATTGACATTCTGACTAGTCAAAATGACGTTACTGATATCTTGAATTACGAAACGGCTTGCCATATGTCATCACACAGGAACCGGAGGCGTGCGCTTTTGTTTTCAGATGAGCTAAAGGAGGGTGCTGTAATGCTTTGTGCCGTCTCGCATGTGAAAATCAAGAGCTAGCTGGCTTTACCATAATTCCCAAGAGGCAGATGCTTTACCACAGTATAAAAACTGCATCTGGTTATTAACAGAGCTGGTCCGGGCTGAGGAATATTCCTTATTTCCAGCCTGGACATGAGTCGATAGTAGCGCTTTCAGCTAGCCGTTTTTCAGTGCATTGTGTGCGTCGGCAGCAAGTAAATCCGAAATTCTTTGCAAATTTCTTAAGCATTCTTCAAGTATACTATTTTGGCCCTCTCTGCATATCCCATACTTAAAAAGCTCTTTCTATATTGTGGCATTTTCTTACAATTTTGTCGAAAACAGCCAGCGCCATTGAATGTTCAGGCAGCTTTGGGCAGTTTACAGCCAATAAGGGGCTTACACGCAATGTCTTATTTCAGATATCTTAAATTGTAATTCTGACTAGTCATAATTACGTTCGAGATATCTTAAATTACATCTACGGATGTGTGACGCTTTCAATGACGAATCCGGTGACGTAATTTGAGATATCTTGAAAGGAATTTTGACTAGTCAAAATGTAATTGAAGATATCTTGAATTATTATTCTTCCTAGTCAGAATGTAAATAAAGATATCTTAAATTACCATTCCGGATAGTCAAAATGTAGTTTTGTCTAGTCAAAATGCATTTTAAGATATCTGGAATGTAATTACGGATAGTCAGACGAAACCGAATTTATGTTAAAACGGCTTGCCATAGATGCAGATCATTTACCCAACCCGTCACTGTCCTGGGTCGTTAAAAGCCATTGCTGGGTGTGAGTGGAGTACTTGGTCACCTGAATGATGATGATTCTGGAAAGTGTTGGAGAACCGAGCTGTAAACACTGGGGAGTTGGAAGCTCAATCCTCCCCCTCTGTTTAGTGACGGCTTTTCTCTTTTGACCAAGATGGCTTCTTTTGCCTCTCTTTCAAACCATCTGTCCAAAATCTGGACATCATTATCGTCTAAAGTGTGTCCTTTGTTCTTGAGGTGCAGGTGGACTGCTGAATCTTTCCCCGAGCTGCTGGTCCTCCAGTACTGTGCCATGCGTTTATGGCTAATCTGAACTTTTCCATTTCTAACAAGAAGAGTGGTCTTCATCTGGAGTTCTGCAGAACCTTACTGTTGGTTCTCCTCAGCTTGCCAAGGGACATTTAATCAGGCATCAGTTGGGATGTGGGAGTTCAGTTTAAAATCTGTATATATTTTGACTTTGTGTGGATTAGAGAAAATTCTAATAAATTCAAACTAGTTTGCCCACTTCTTTTTTTTTTTTTTTTTTTTTTTTTACAACATGCATGTCTATAACTGTTATATGTAAACTTCTAAACAGGAATATCATGTTGTACATTGTATTTTATTAAGTAAGTTGTCTTTTAAAAAAATCCCAGCCCTACCCATGGTATATTTTTAAACTAATTTTGATGCAGACTGTATGGTAGCGGGTTTGGACTACGTCTCAAGCCTCCTCTCTTTCTTTCTTCAGGAATTCTTTGCATTGATACTTATGACATTACTGGGGATGGAGTGAACGACATCCTGGTGGGCAGGGACGATGGGACAGTTGAAGTCTATGGCTTTGACAGCTCCAGTGAGCCTGCGCTACGCTTTGAACATGTGAGTTTCTGTCCTGCGTGATGAAGATGCCTTTACTCAGTCTACTCTTTTTTTAATGAATAATAAAGAACATAGTTACTACAGTTGACCACAACAGAAGTCACGTGATCAAGTTTTGTAACACATTCAGCCAAATTTGCAGGTTGCCATTACGTTTTAAATTCTGTTTTGAAACTTAAAGCTTTTTATAGCCATTGCATTAATGCATACATTCACTCCCAGTGTCAAATACCCCATTTGACTGATTTCCAGTGACACAAACACTCTGCTCTAAAAAGTTTACATACAATTGAATATCTTTAAAACATCATCTAAAAATATATCTAGAATTGTTCATTTTAATATTCATAACTTCAGACAAATCAGGTTATCATTGCCAGAAAACGCTGCTAAATTGTTTCTTCATTTTTTTTTTTTGCATTTTTAATACTGTAAAACTAACTGGTCATTGACAAACTTGATACTCTTAGAAACAATACAATCACTATTTAAAAAGGCTTTAAAAGTATTCGACAGAAAACCTCTGTCCTTTCGTCATTGTCTCATTCTCCAAAAATACAATATTCTTAGTTTTGAATTTAAAATGGCTGTTCAATATTAAAGTTTTTAAATGGACTCGCTCCACCACCTCTGGGAGAGTTTATGAAGCTAAGATCCAGCACTACTAGACGTGACTGTGTAATACTTCACAGACGCACAACATTTAGTCAACAGGCGTTTTCAGTCAAGGGGACAGAAATTTGGAACAACATCCCAGCTGTTATAAGAGACTTTGATACATTCAGTTCATTTAAAACCAATTATAAAAGATGGGTTCAAAGGGAACCAGATCTCACTAATGTCAGACTATCCTGTGTTAATGTTCCTCTGTCTTTTATTCTATTATTTTGTTATTTATTAATTGATTTATGTCTTCTTTCTAGTGTCTGGTTGTTGTTTTTTTTTTTTTTGTTTTTTTGTCTTATTGACTAGCTAGGGACAACAAATGTAAAGTAGCCTTCGGGCTAATTCTGGCATATTTACATTTATATGTTCATGAATATGCACTGTCCCTTTTTAAATAAAGATTTGTTTTAAAAAAAAAAAACATGCATCAAACTTATGTCTGCTGATATTTTATTGTTCTAGATTTATTTATTTTTTTGCAGTCCTCAAACTCAACTGTAGTTATTGTTACTGGCTGGTTCTCTAATGTTGAGATTTCTTCTTTTTTTTTTCTTTCAGGTGTTGACGGAGAGTGTGACCTCCATCCAAGGTGGCTGTGTGGGGAAAGAGCCTTACGAGGAGGTCTTAACCGCCACCTACACAGGTTAGATAAGGTGTCATTTTTCTTCAGAAATAGCCTTTTCTAATAGTTCAGACCATGTTGAAGTTAAATAGATTCCCTGAATGCTGACGACCTTTTCAGGATGGGTGACTGGGCTGACCACTGAGCCCCAGAGGGCTGAAGCTGTACAGGGAGAGGAGGTCAGGATGAGCAAGGAGACCCAGTGTAAAATAGAAGCACTCAGGTATGAGCGGCATGATGCATTTCTACAAGCCCCTTGTTTTACCGTCAGCGCGGATTGGTTTCTCAGTGGCGTCGTCCTCTTTTAGGGCAGAGCTGGAGCAGCTGCAGGTTAAAGTCCTGCAAGGGCGTGAGCAATACCAACAGACCAGCCAGTCCAGCACGGCCGTCTCTGCTGTTCCCATCTTCAGCATAAACGACAAGTTCACGCTCTGCCAGGACGATGCCAGCTACAGTCTCACTCTGGAGGTGCAGACGGCTATCGACAACCTACTCTTGCAGGTATTGGCAGCAGTGAAGCACTGCTGGTACCATTGAGATCCTTTATTTTAAGTCAGAGGACATTTAATCCTGTGATCTTGTCGCAGATGTGAAGCAGCAGCTTGTAACTTTTAATTGTAATCGTTTCTTCTCAGAGCGACGTCCCCATAGACCTGCTGGACGTCGATAAGAACTCCGCCGTCGTCAGTTTCAGCGAATGCGACTCAGAGGTGAGCTGTGTCAATCTGTGTGGAAACATTAAGCACAAATAAAATGGAAGCCTGCTCTGCTCTTAGACCCCTGACTGAATATTTGTTTCCAGCAGCCAAATGGAAACTTCCTGCTGGCCACATACAGGTGTCAAGCCAATACTACCAGACTTGAGCTTAAGGTAACTGTTATGTTTAACTCTGACTTTCCCCAATTTCAGTAAAGGTGAGTAAGTTTGTCTTTATTGCAACTCCCTATTGATGGAAGTCTCATGTTTGGACAGTGGCTTTCAAAGGTCTCAACCCTCCACCTTTTCTTTGTTTTTTCCTATTGAAACGCCAACATCTGTCGCTCTTTGCAGTCGTATGTCTGTAGTAGCTTTGCAGATCTACAGGTTGAAAGCCTCTTCTTTGCAACTAATTCAAGCTCCAATTAGATTGGGTGGAGAGCGTCTCTAAATATCTGTCAAGTCTTACCACAGATTGTTAGTTTGTTTTCTGTGATGCTGTTTGTTCACCAATGATCTCTAACAAACCTTTCAGGCCTTCACACAACAGCTGGAATAATACGTTACTCACAGGGGAACCGTGTTTACTAATTGGATGACTTGTAAAAGGAGTTCAATGCTTTATTCGGTAAAAATTGTATTAGTTAAACATCTACTTCACATTTATGGACAATTTTGTTTAGCTCTGTGAAATTAAATCCCAAATTAAACACTTTACAGTTTATTGTTACAACATGACACAGTATGATAAAGTTCCAAGGGGATAATTAGCTTTTTCTATTAGCCAGTTCTTTTGTTAGCAGTCAGAGGAAAGCAGCCAGAGACTAATTCTCCAAAGTCTGATATATTTTTCCACATGTTGTACAGCGCTGGACTGTATCTGCATAAAGAGCAACGTAATCAGAATACAACATACTTATCTTCTTGGGTGAGCGTGCCCCGTACAGTAGGCTGGACTTAGATACGCAACATAACCTTATTGGTGCTCCGCAAATGCTGTGGGCAGGCCCGCCTCTGCACGCATTTGTTCAGGGGAACATACTAGAAAAGTGTGTGAGTGTTGGTCCCAGGCGTGAGTCTAGTTGCAATAGACCCAGTGATAGGAGAGAGATGCTTTGAGCATTCCTGCAGTTTCTCAGCTCTAAGAAGATTGTTAATACAGAAAGAAATGTTGTTTTGAATACAAAGGAAGTTTCCATGAAATATCATATAACTTACTAAATGAATGCTGCCACACAGTAGATTTCTAATATCAATTCAAACCCTTTTAATAGCTATTCAGCGTATTACAGATATAACTTTACACACTATTAATCATAAAAGGCTTATTCTAACAGTATGAATACTTTTTGCCAGACGCCGCACAAACGTGGTCGCTGTTTTCCTTCCTTTTGTGTCACTGCCAGGTTGATTCCTAAAAAACAATGTTTACCCTCTCCACTTGGTGGTTTTATTTTTTATTCTATATAAGACACAGCCAAGAAATAATGTGTTCATCCACAATCAGGTGAGATCCATTGAGGGACAGTATGGGACCCTACAGGCGTACGTCACGCCCAGGCTGCAGCCTAAGACCTGCCAGGTTCGCCAGTATCAGATTAAACCGCTTTCTCTCCACCAGCGGACACACAGCATAGACCCAGACAGGTAATCGTTTCATCTGAGCGCATCCAATAACAATTTAACTGGTTATATTTGCATAAAATGCTGGGATCCAGCCCATTTAAACCACAGCGATATGTGGATGTTTAGTTCCATGATCTCTCTCCATTTCTGTTTCAGGCCAATGAACCGGCTCAGTTTGGTGGGGCAGTTCAGTTTTGCAGAGATTCACTCCTGGGTGGTTTTCTGTTTGCCAGAGGTGCCTGAAAAAACGCCTGCAGGGGAGAGCGTGACCTTCTACTTCCATAACACGTTCCTCGGCACACAGCTGGAGGCCACATACTGGTAAGCTCTGGCACATCTGTAAAGGATTCAAGCTTTGATAAAGAGATTGTACGTTAGCTGAACTGGGAAGGTTTTTGTGTTGAAGAAAACTCTTTCAAAGGTACAAACTATGGCAAAATAAATGTTAAATGTAAATATGTTGCTCTGTAGGAAACAAAAAAATAGGATTTTTTTTCATATGACACCAAAGTAAGCCATTAAATTTAATAATCCGATCAAATCAAACAGTTCTGCGCCATATCTATGATTTGTTTTCCAACAAAATGAAACAAATGAATCAACATCCTTACAAGAAAGACATACTTACGCATTTTATATATTACATTTTTACCTTGGTTTAATCATCAAGGGAATGTTTCTAACTGTCCTGATTTCCTCTTTTCAGCAAAGGGGAGGGTCACTTTAAGTCGGACAATATTTCCACCATCTCTATTCTCAGAGATGTTCTCTCTAAAGAGGCGACCAAAAAGAAAATCAATCTAAATATTTCATACGGTAGGGCCACTGTTTCTCTCCTTTCATTTTCCACTGATGAGTTTTTTGTATTTATCTAGGAAGGTTAAAAACATGGCTGTTGTGTATTATCTTCCAGATATAGATGATGACTCTGTTAGTCACACTCTCCAGATGATCCATCCAAAGCTGGAGTACCAGTTGCTGCTGGCAAAGAAAGTTCAGCTTATTGATGCTCTCAAAGTACGTATTTGGTTAAACGGCAACACATTCTGTCGGTGCTCATGCGTGACCCGGTTCATAATCCTGTCCTTGGTGGTTCTAAGGAGCTCCAGGTTCACGAGGGGAACGCCGATTTCCTGATCCCGGAGTATCGCAGCGTCTTGGACGAGTCTGCCAATCTTCTGGAGGAGTACAAGAAGCAGCCCGCACACCTTGAAAGGCTCTACGGTAAAGTTTAAATCACTGAGTAAAGATTAAACTGTTGTTTTAAGTGAATTTGGATTCTTTAAGTCGTTTACATTCCAGTAATGTGTGGTTTTTTTTTTCCTGCAGGAATGATCACGGATCTTTTCATTGACAAATTCAAGTTCAAGGGCCAGAATGTGAAAACAAAAGTGTCATCGCTGCTGGACATCCTCGACAGTTATGACTTAAATTCACTGTTGGACTTTTTCAATGAGCCATGAACAGACAAATCAGAATGTGTTTTATTTTTGTCTTTGTAATCCAAGCACAGAAATATAATGACCAAAACTTATGTCTAAATTGTGTTATTTTACTGTATTTAGAAACTATTTAAAGATATATTTACATTGCAGAGTAATACAATATTTATTACATTTTTGATATGACTTGAACGAGTGATGCTTGTTTTAATTGAATAATGTATGTCGTTTAATGTACTGAACGATGTGAAAATGTTACAAAAAGAATTCAGAAATTCAGTTTCATCATTTAAAAGGAACTTGTTTAATAAATGTTTCCCAAAACATCAAATCTGTCATTAATAAAAGTATTTATACAGTCATTTCTATGATTATAAATAAACTTTTTAATAAAAAGTATGATATCAAATCAGGTCAACTTCTGGAACGTCGCTGTGGTCAGTTCAGTGTTAGGAGGGTTGCTTATCAGTGTTGGCTGTTTTGTGTTAAATATAGGGGCAACAATGAGACGACCCAAATAAAACAGGAATGGCTTACTAAGTGTGGGCCGCAGACATTATTTTTCCTCCTGAATTATTATTATTATTTCTTTTTTGGACAGCTTTTCAGTATCTGGCATTTGACTAGGTCAGTGTCACTATGGATAGCATTAGGCGATGCCTGGACCCTACAGAGGTTGCACAGGCACTCTAACTCTCCCACATCAACACACAGAAGTTTTTCTGTCTCTCAGCAGAGTCTCAAGAGCAAGAAGGAGATTTTAGTTACTCTAGGAGAGCTGGACAGGACCGTCAGAGGTCCTAAGCCCATCAGCAGGACCGGTACCTGCTCCTTTGTGCAAAAAGGAGTAGGATGGGTACTGCCACTTACCTGACTCCGCCAGATAGATTTGCTCCGCATATCCATCTGGAAACCTTCCGTTGAAGTAATTTTGGGAAGGGGCGAAAATACTGGTTAGCTGATTGGCCTATGTTGGTGATAGACGGGCCAAATGAACCAATCAGATTCCTTGTCGCTCTGTTAAGAGCGACGACGAAAACACAACCACAAGCCAAGCTACTCTTGCTGCTGCAGGTAAAGGCTCGTTAGCTCAGCAAAGAAATACTCTGTAATTCCGATAAAACTTGCTCGATAGCCACGCTAACGCTAGTTTCATCGGCTGAAGCCGCCATGTTGTTTAGACTGAACTGTCGCACTTCCCGTTGCGTCACACCTCAACCCGCCTCAAAGCCAACGCTGATTGGACGTTCGTTTGGTGAACGGCTCCAAATTTTCTTCAACGGAGAGTATCCAGACTGATCTGCGAGTGAAACCTTGAAAACTCGCGAGATCAGGATGGTCTCACGAGGCTATACTGCCACAGCCCTACCAAGTTATTTCCACTGGGCCCCTGGCAGGATTGTCTGACCAAACCATTAGAAACAGACTTTATGAGGGTGACCTGAGGGCCAGACATCCCCTGGGAAGAGATTCCTCAAGACACTATCCTTCGTCTCAAAAGGAGCCCCGACATTGTCAGCCATTCATACAAGCTCATGGGGCCATACAAACTGAGGACCGATCTGAGTTGCTGCAATGATATTTCAGCTAATTGGACCAGGCTGCTCCATCGGTTTTTCTGTCTCACTTTCTCTGCAACTTCAGATTAAGCTCTCTGTGGTTTGATTGTTTCCATCAAATGATGGGGCATCCTTTGGTTCCTTGCACATTACCCATTCCATATTGGTGTGGATATCCAGCAAGTATTATTTTTTCTCAGTTGAAATCTGATGTGTTTTCAGTGTTCCTTTAATATTTGTCAGCTGTGTGTATACATACTGTACATAAATACAGAAATATGAACAAGCATTGTGTGAAAAATGTCACTTGACAGCTACAAAAAGGAGTAACATGGGCAATGAACTGTAAAGCTCTGTAAAAAATGATTTGGCAATTTCTGATATAAAAAAAACTAATTTGGACATTTCACAGTTGTTCACTGCACTGAATCCTTCTACCTGCGAAATTGTCAGTGTCAGAACATTCATTTTCAAAATAAAAACATTTCCTATAGGATTTTTCAATGAAATATAAAGTTAAAGGTAGAGGGAGTTAGATACAATTTAAGAAAGCATTTTAAATAAAAACTGATGGTTCATTTTTGAAGATTTTAATTAGGTGGTTTTGAGTGTATCCACAAAAATGGTCAGATATATTTCCATTCATAAGGAATGCATATAAAATAATGAAGTCAAAATAAATTATTTATGGACCTGCTAAAGTAAGAGTTTACACTTTTTTTGTCAAATTACCCCTGACTTTTATTCATTTTCAACAGCAACGTCCTCTTTTAACAACGAAATTCTAAATACCGTAATAAACCACCTCTGAAGCTAAATGTTTTTTATGTGTGCTTTCCGTACTGAAACAGTTGTTAGCCATTCAACGTTTTCACTCGAGCTTGATCTTTGTTTCGAACCGGTTTTGAATTTGCAATCAAAGCATTATTGTGCTGTCTCGGCCGCCGTAGAAGAACAACGTGATTCGCTCTGAGGCCCCTGATTGGTCCGTTTCAATCATCGCGGGCTACTTGAAATGGGGCAACGCCGTATCTCTTCATGAGTCTCTGTAAATAGATTCTAGGATCGCTGCTTTGCCTGCAGGTCGGTACGGCTTTCTGACCGCTTAAAATGACAATTTTGCGAGCTTCTTTTATTTCGTAAACTTCCTGCCACATATGCGCTTCCTGGTTTGGTCTGTTTTGTTTTTATTTAGCGCCTCACTTCTGCGTGTTGTTGCTATCTCAACAGTTAAGTTTTGATTAGGAACGACTGTTCTACAGTAACTGTTCGGACTTAAGATCCTCTGTGCAGCTCTAACAGAGCAAGGCCAGTTTTTATTGTCTTTTTTTTGTTTGAGGCGGAAAAATGTCAGCAGCTAACCGACCAGGAAGCGCGGCTAACGCGAATCACAACCAGGAGAACATGCTAACGAGGCTAAGAGGCTCTCTGAAGCCCCGGGCTGCAGCCAACGACAACCAGGAAAACCTTCCTCCGAAGCAAGTCGCCAACAGAACCGTTCTAGGAGCCCTGCAGGGCAACCAGAAGAGCAAAGCCCAGAACCAGCGCGGCACAAAGCAGGTAACCGTGTGGCTGGCTAAAGCTAGCAGCTGGCTGCGTGCTCTGAATGCAGCTGACTCTTATTAATCCTTTAAAATTATCACAAGCGGCTGAAGCGGTTCACTTTAAGTGCATAAACATCAGTTTTGTTAAACTATTTTAATTCAGCTCTGGATTGCGCTTTGTCCAATTGGCCGCCATTTTTTAGGTCGCCCAACCTAACGATTTAACTTATTACCTGAATAAAGCAACATGTGTCGTAGGCTAGAGCTGCTTCCCGCCGCCAGTGACTAAATTGACTTTTTCATTAAAGTGCAACGCCGTTAAAAGTTGCTTCTACAGCTGAGTTTATCCAACTTTTCTCATGAGTTCAGATTCCTGATGCAGCTTTTCCCTCTTCTTCCAGGAGTCAACACAGCCTCTATCTTTTAAAAATGAAGATCTTGCTAAGAGCTGCTTTGAGAGGCTACCTGCCAGGAAGCCTGCTTTCCAGATCCATGTGGATGAGCCTGAAGCGGCTCCAGCTAAGGAGGTTGAAACCAGCCAAGTGAAGCCCACAGAGGAAGAATCTCCTCTCGCAATCAGCAATGCTGTGGCAGGACTCCGCAGGCCTTTGGCCACAATCGACATCCCGGCAGCAATGGATGTTAGCTTTGGTGGGTTGTAATTTCGTCAAATCTTCAAACGTAAGCTCTTCAGATCATGTAAAGTTTTGTTTCTTTTTGTTCAGAGTCTCCCATGGACATGTCTGTGGTTGAGGGGGATGAAAAGCCCATCAATGTAAACGAGGTCCCAGAATATGCGAGCGAAATCCACACGTACCTCAGAGAAATGGAGGTAAGAAACATCTACTTTGTTCTGTTGCCTCTGGTGTTTGGACTTTGGCTGAACAGCATTTGTGTCCTGTAGGTGAAGACCAGACCTAAAGCGGGCTACATGAAGAAGCAGCCAGACATCACGAACAGCATGAGGGCCATCCTAGTGGACTGGCTAGTAGAGGTCGGAGAAGAGTACAAGCTCCAGAACGAGACCCTTTATCTGGCTGTCAACTACATCGACCGCTTCCTGTCCTCCATGTCTGTCCTGAGGGGCAAACTGCAGCTTGTCGGGACCGCAGCCATGCTGCTTGCTTCGTATGTACCTGCCACTTACAACCCACAGTGAGGGGGACATGCCCTGCAAAATCCACTTTTGTTTTACATAAATTGTGTTTTTTTTTTTTTTTTTTAAAAAGCCCTTAAATACATCTTGTAAACTAGGAAAGCAGAAATTGTCAATGTAGTGTTTCCAGGAGCTGTGTAGATGTATATTTTGTCAAAGGGGAATGTGGAGGTGAACAAGAAATCCAGATCAAAGCCTTGCAGTTCTGCTTATTTTTTTCCAACTGTGAAAAGGAGTAACTGAAAAGCATGATGCCCCCTGTAATTAAAGGATGTTAAAGCTACTATTGCTTAATTGCAGAAAATTTGAAGAGATCTACCCTCCTGAAGTGGCGGAGTTTGTCTACATCACAGATGACACCTACACAAAGAAGCAAGTGTTGCGCATGGAGCATCTGGTGCTTAAAGTGCTCTCCTTTGATCTGGCTGCTCCCACCATAAACCAGTTCCTCACTCAGTACTTCTGCCATCAGGCTGTTAACAAGCAGGTGGAAAGCCTTGCCATGGTGGGTATCAGAAGCTAAGGTGCACACTTGTCTGAGCAATCTAACGCAGTATGTAATCGATGTAAAACTGCGTTTGTCGTCCCGTTCAGTACCTGGGGGAGCTCAGTCTAGTTGAGTCGGATCCCTTCCTGAAATACCTGCCATCACAGATGGCGGCTGCTGCGTACATCCTGGCCAACAACACGGTGACTGGAAGCTCATGGGTAAGTTCCCAGGTAGCTTAGGATAAAATGCCTTTGTCATACAATGGGGGGGAAATTTAGGTGTGATGGAGGCAAAAACAGATGGTTGTGCACTAAAGCAGAATAAACAGCCTAAAGTTAAAGTGTGTGTGTGTGGGGTGGGAGACAACTTGTCAGAGAAGCAAACTGTTAAACAGTTATAATGGGAGATTTGATAAAGTGCAATATGCAAGTTAAACAACCGCAGCAGATTTACACAATGTGGGGAAAAATGTGCAACATGCATGACCGAAAGTGTAAATGATTCATGATCAGGACCTGTGCAACATGCTTCTGGAGCTGATAAATTGCATCTGTATTTTCATTTCAGCTCCAAATAATCTATAAATTGCCAAAGTATTGCCGTTTTGCCACATTCCTCTTGGGCCCAATCTCCAAATGGGCCAGCCTGAACGCGCCTGTTGGTCCAGTACCCGTCAACCTGTCCATGGAGCCATTTCCTTTCTTTTCAGATCATCTTGACATTTCCTGTTGGTGGAATAAATGAATGCAGTGGAACAAGTTTTGTTCTTGGCCACGTTCCTCAGTGGCGCTTGTATTCCTTCCATTGGTCTGTAAATTACTCGTTTTTACTTCTCTCCTCAGCCAAAGTCTCTGGTGGAGATGACTGGCTACACTCTGGAGGATCTCATGCCCTGCGTTGAGGATCTTCACCGACTGCATGTTGGCGCTGCACAGCACGCCCAGCAGTCTGTCCGGGAGAAGTACAAGGGCTCAAAGTAGGTGGCTGGATTTGGTGCAAAATTTAATGTGGTGGTTTTTGGTTGTGTTCTGAGCTGACTGCTTCTTCTTCCAGGTACCTGGAAGTCTCCTGTATCGTTGCACCAACCAAGCTGATGCTGAACTGACTCTGGCTTTCCCTGCATATACCTCCTGTCAGTGTTTTTTGTAAATGATGTGCACCATTTTTCTATTGTGCCCTGCTCTTTTTGGAGTAGTGCTAGATATATTATAGGTTATTTTTATACTAATTACAATGTTCATGCCAGACTTGTCAGGGTTTTTTGGCTAATCAAGAATGTTTTAATAAGTTCATTTTAAGACAAAATGCCAAACTTTTATAAGACTGTAAATGCTACTTTGCCTACAACGTTGACTTGTAGAACTGAGCAATGTACCAGAACCCAGACTGGCTATCTTCCAAATTGCAGGGTCTGAAATTTCTCTGCAGTTGTTGCATCTTACCGTTTTTTTTCTAAGATGTAAAGCATTTGACTTTATGGGATACAGAGTAACATTTGTCTATCTCATTACAATGGTGCTTTAAACTGGCTGCAGTTTCAGGAATCTTCTGCACTGTAAAATATGGCTCTTGTAAATAAAATCCATTTTTAAAAGTGACAACGTGCTTGAATCATTTTAATGTTGGCCTCATGGGAGCAGCAGAGGATATGTTTTAGTCTTAACCATGTAGCGATGAAGATCAAACTTTAAGATGGAGCTACTGAAATGTGGCCTCTCTTGTTGGAGATGCATGATTTAAAAAAAAAAAAAAAAAAATTGTAATATTTACATAAGTGCTAGAAAATTAAATGGGAAGTAGTCAGTCATAACCCCTGCATCATAGATGAGCTGTCTGTGAAAGGCAAGTTGGAGATTTGGCCACATCCACTCCTGGATGAGCATGTAGCCATGCTGGACAGTCCACTGTGCTCTTGACTCACTCACTATGCATGTAGCAACTGGTTAGGAACGCACCCCTTAAACCTCCAGGACAAGGTTTGCTCTGGGCATAAATGTATTTTAAATGACGTTTTGCTCAAGTGTACATGTATAAAATGTTGAAGTTCAAATCTGAGAAGTAATGGCAATAGTAGCTCTTTAGTGGTTTCATATTGAACAACATAAGCGGAGTACTAAAAACAGAACTTAGGAAATGCTCAAATTTAGTGACCAAGAAGGATTAGTCTGTCCCTTATGGGATTTCTAAAGTTTAAACCTACCATAAAAGCCTGTGGTACACAAGGATTGGAATAGAATGTCTAAAATGGGTGGTAATCAAAGGGAAGACTTAAATGTGTTTGGGATTGGGTCCAACATGCAAGTTGAACATTTAGATAAGGCTAATATTCCTGAAAACCACTTCAAACATGCCCAACAGACCATAGTCCATATTCAGAGGGTGCTGTGAAAATGCATCCTCTGCTTATTTTTAGGCCTTAAAGCTCCTAAAGTTAAAACGTTAGTGTCTGAAGCAGGGGAGATGGTGGAAATAGATTGGCTAATCTGCCTCCTAAACAGTGGAGGAAGTGAGCACAAACTTCAATCATACAATTATGTAGATAAACTATCATCCCCACAAAGGGATGTCAATTAGTTTCAAAGGCCAGGTGGGTTAAATGCTCCAGTAATTAGGAAAAATATTGAATAATCATGAATAAAAATCTGAGAAAAGTACAAAAAATCTTTTAATGAGGTGTGGTTGACCCTGTTGCTTGGTGTGGTGCTGTCTTGTAAGTGCTGTGATTAGTTGATGGTACAAAAAAAAGAATGCACACAAATGCACTCCGAGAGATCAAAGGAAAGAAATGAACCGATTAAACTGAAAGAAATCTGTGACATGATGAAAAAATGAAATATTTGTCACGGCATTAAAATGTTTGAACCATGGGCGTAGGTTTGTATAGGGACCATAGGGACATGTCCCTACCAATAATTCGATGTGAATAACATGTTTATAATTTACAATACATCGTTGTTACAGCAGTCGCTTATTTTCCTCTCGCAGCTCCGCTGCTTGGCGGCGGCTGCTGCTGCAGCTCCGTCTGCCAGCCTGCGTGTCCAGTCGGTCTTTCCTGTCGCTTTAACTTAGCAGCGCACGTAACTGTGCTGTGTGCTGTTTAACTCCACTCTCATTGGTTGTTTTGCCTTAAGTCCCGCCTTCTCTCTCCCTGGTTGGCTGTTTTCTACTGCGTGCATGTGCGTGCATGCTTGCAGCGCGAAATTTAAATTTAATTCACACTAGAATACTGCGGTTACTACAACGAATATTAGACTACGAAACTAGTCCCAATTAAAAATATATATATTATCCACGCTATAACAGGCGATAGAAGAAGCAGGAGAGAGTAGTTTTCATTTGTGGAACTTAAGAAATGTAAGTAACCAACGTTAGCATCTTAAAATAATATTTAATTCTGAAGTATAATACATTTTATCAACAAAAATATTCAGTGTCAGGCAGGAGTTCTGAAGACTGCTGGAAAAATCGACAAGCAAAGAATGTAAGCTTTCAAAAAATCCCTTTAAGGCGGTTCAGATATAAATAGCAGGTGTTATTCGTTTTATAGAGTATAACAATACAAGATGGTGCCTAAACATTGCTATTTTTTGTTTAGAAAACATAATTAGGGTTCAACATAATAATAGTGCTATTTAATTATTTCTACTTTTAGAAATAGGATAAAGTACAAAAAGAGGAACACATTGGTTTGATTTTACATTGATTTCCACACAGTCCATAAGTAAATTAGTACAAACATTAGTGTCCAGTAAAAATGTTTGAATCTGGCTGTTTATTTTGGATATTATTACATTACGGATAAGATAGTGTTATATTTTCTTTTAATAATTGTTAAAAGCGATTTTATATTTGAATAAACTTAGGCTCATGCTTAGTGTGTAGATGATGCCACCAAAAATGAAAAGAGACATAAGGAGCTATTTTAACACTCAGACAGTAAGTATCATAGGATGATATAAAAGGTTGTGTTACATTTAATCCTTTAATACTAAAAACACACTTGTATAATAGTAACATTATATGATTATAGGAAACACAGATATCCAGTAATAAAGATGCAGGGCAGCTTGGAGGTGAAGCAGCTGGCCCTTCAGTGCTTCAGGTGATGTCTAATTGATTTTAATTACAAATTAAGGAGCAGCTTTTTATTTATATACAATATATATAGTGCTTATAAAATGTGTATTAATGTAGAAAGAAATGCTGCTTTTCTCTTTAAACGAAATGTCCCCTGATGCTCACGTCAAGTATAAAAAAATAGGGGCATGCATACTGCGTAGGACCAATGACATCAAACCAATGAAACTTGAGACCAGTAGTGTCCCTACCAAAGTTGAAATCAAACCTACGCCCATGGTTTGAACGCACCTTATTTACATCACTTTGATTTGCTTGTTTACTCGCCATACTGGTCATTTTACTGCTTCATGTATTTGTTAATGAGACTCACCTGGCAGCTTTTTATTGTTTGCCTGCTTCAGTAAAGCGGTTGGATTTGGCAAAACGGAGATAGCAACAAGCAGACTTCTAGATGACCATACAGAAAATCCTTTCTCACCTCTTTCATCTTGTCTAGAGTGTATTCATACAGAGCCCTCTAGGGGACATGGGTAATTTTTATTTTTTTTGCGTTCCCTCACAAATGTTTTTGCGATCCCTTGCAAAGTGCATGTTTCCGAAAAGTGCATGCCTGCCAAGATATGCATCCCCTATCGCGGGAGCGCGCCACAGTTCTGCAGGCGCTGGGGCCCCTGTCGCTCCCTGTCTAGAACCGTCCATGCTCCCTCACTTTTGATTCCTGCATGGAGCTGCTTCTCACCTTCCAGGCTGGTATGTAGCGATATACTTCACAGTTCCACGATCCGGGGACCAATTTACCTTTCAACACTCCTATTCTCCTCCCAGAGCTGTGCGGGACAGAGGAGCTGCTCCTCTCGGGGGTTTCACGCCTTTTTTTCTGCATTTTATGCCAAAATCCAACTGGTTTTTTACAAGAAGAGAATCCCCGTAAAATGCTGACAGGTGAGCTCACATAAATATCGAACAGATGAAGTAGTAAAATGACCAGTACGGCAAGTAGCAAGCAAATCAAACTGAAGAGGATGTAAAAAAGGTGTGTTAAAACGTTTTAATGCTGTGAGAAATATTTTATTTTGCTTAGTTTTATCATAATGTCACAGATTTCTTAACCCTGTCTAACCACTTGAAGCACATTTGTGTGTGTTTTTTTGTGTAGTATCAACCAGAGCCATAGAGATAAATCTCAATCTCTTCAATCTCTATGGCGCTGGTATCAACCAGTCACAGGTCTCAGAGGACGGTGTCACATCTAGCAATGGGGTCCACCACACCTTGTCACTAAGAACATTTCTGCTGTCTTCTTAGTCAGAGTTGCTTTCAGCAACAATCTGAAGCTAAAACTCCTTGGTAGGAATTTTCAGGCTAAGACAGGAGCCGTCAGAGAAAACTCTGAGGATCTTTGTGAATACGGGAACAGGTTCTACAGTTATCTCCGGTGTTGCCTCCTGCCTGTTCAGGAGGATGCCGTCCAAATAATTTATTGGTCTTTAAAATGGTCTGAGAAAAAGAAATTTAATGATTTCATTAACAGGCGTTACCAAGCTGAACACAAGCAAATGCTAGAAATATATCGCTTTGTAATCTTTCGCTTGTCGACCTGAATCACTGAAACAACTCTTTGATATTTCAATTTTAAGATACATACACTCGTGTGAGTGGAGACAGTTTATTTCCACATATTCTGACCTGATGACGTTTTGCATTACATACATTTATGTATACAGTTCATGTTACCTGATGGATAATTTGACATTAAATGTATTTAAATCTTATAATACGTATGCATAGGCCTTGTACGGGCTGCTCTATTATGATTTGGCTCAGAGGCCAGGTCATAACAATAGACATGAGACTTGAACGTTTAATAAAAATGGCTTCATGACACTTTAAATTTGGCTCATGTGGATTTAAGGTTAGAACTGGCTTTGTTCTTTTCTTTGTGATTTGTATGCAGTAAAATTATTGATCTATAGGAAAGGCACATTTATTAATATAGCACAATTCAATACAGAGACAATGCAAAGTGCTTTACATGATTAAAATACAGGAAAATAAAACATAATATAAGCAAGTAGGAATAAAATGTAGAAACAAAATAGAACATCAATAAACAGTTGGACTAAAAAAGTTGAACTAATGCTGTTTCAGTAAAACTGTTTAATTAGAACAGTCAAAAGCAATCCTAAACAAATGTGTTTTTAATCTTGATTTAAAAGAACTCCGGTTTTCAGCACTTTTACAGTTTTCTGGAAGTTTGTTCCAGATAAGTGGAGCATAGGAACTAAATGCTGCTTCTCCTTGTTTAGTTCTGGTTCTGGTTCTGCAGAGCAGGCTGGAGCCAGAAGACCTGAGTGGTCTGGAGGGTTGATGCACTGATAACAAGTCTGTGATGTATTTAGGTGCTAAGCCATTCAGGGATGTATAGATTAATAAAAATATTTTAAAGTCTATTCTCTGAGATACAGGGAGCCAGTGTAAGGACTTTAGAACTGGGGTTATGTGCTCTACTTTCTTAGTCTTGGTGAGGACGCGGGCAGCAGTGTTCTGGATCAGCTGCAGCTGTATGATCCACTTTTTAGGCAGACCTGTGAAAACACAGTTGCAGTAATCAATTTGACTAAAAATAAACGCATGGATTAGTTTTTACAGATCCTTCTGAGTCATTAGTCCTTTAATCCTGGAAATGTTCTTCATGTGATAGAAAGCCGACCTTGTAATTGTCTTTGGATGCTTTTGCAGGTTCAGGTGTGAGTCCATCACTACACCCAGGTTTCGGGTCTGATCGGTGCTTTTTATCTGAAGCGACTGAAGCTGTATGCAAACTTTGATCTCTCCTCTTTTGGTCCAAATATTATTACTTCTGTTTTGATTTTATTCAATTCTATAGATGTATATACAAATATTACCAGTGTCTATGTCCCATATCTGTATGATTTTAAGGGAAGTACCAGAACTATTTCCCCCACTTAAAGCATAGATTAAACAGATTTTGTAATTTGAAAACAGATAACTTTTTACTGCCTAAATTTCCTTGGATGGAATCAGAGAAGGATGATATTTTGGAAGCAGACCCCGACCAACAAATATTAATCTGAATGAAGGGGATCATCCCTCCACCTCTGCTGAGAATGCTAACTCTATTAGCACAGCTAGAGGATCTAAGCAGAAGGTCAGATGGACCAAGACGACCACTTCTGCAAAACTATCCATCTGGAGAAGTTTAAACAAGGCCACCTCGATCAATACTTTCCACATTTACAGAAACCTGCAGGGAAACATAACCCGGCTCCCTTAGCAAGAAGGTAACTGTTCCAAGCACAGATTTATAGCCATGTAATTGTGGCCACCAAGCAGCACCAG
This sequence comes from Fundulus heteroclitus, assembly GCF_011125445.2. Classification (NCBI taxonomy): domain Eukaryota; kingdom Metazoa; phylum Chordata; class Actinopteri; order Cyprinodontiformes; family Fundulidae; genus Fundulus; species Fundulus heteroclitus. The sequence goes on from NC_046383.1 coordinate 11,996,016, forward strand.
CTTTTATTCTTTCTGCAGATGCTTTGGGGAGCTTGCTGTTATGTTGGGGGTCTTGTGCTGTGAAATGATTTTAGGTAACGTTCCTGCATTTCTTTACACCTTCAACTCACCCTACAATCGTACTTTAACTGATCCGATGCTGGTGTCATTGTGTCAGCTCATTTTCTGAAATTTGAGCCATAAAAACACACTTTTCTCATTTGTCCTAGCATTCGTGCGAAGGATGTGAAATGAGGTTTTATGCTCATTTCCCATGGGACTTTAATGCATAATTATACTCTTAATGACTGTTAGGGATAGTTATTGCTTTTTAGATTTAATACAACCATAATCTGAGTTTGTAAAATACATCAGTCTAAAATAAGAAAACAATCTTTTCTGGGTTGTCATGAGAGCGCCATGTTTAATCCAGGGGGAGCTATAGCGCCCCCTAGCCCACTTTTTGGCATCATACAGATAGGAGCGATGCACATGGTTTCCACATCCAGTAACAAAGTACAAAGCACCATTATAGAAAAGATCCAGCCGCTTTACATACAGGGTGGGTGCTCATCACCCCCCCCAAAAAAAAACAAATAAGTAAAAAAATTAAATAAAAAACAACTTGCAAGTGTTTCTTTACCTTAAGGGAGACACGAATAAAGAAAAATCCTCTATGTAAAATGTTGAGATTATTTTCTAAATTAAAGAGTCTTAATTTTAGTTTTGAATTAACTGGATTTGAAATTCTAATTATAATGCTTGTTTTTTTTACAAGATATTTTATTATTTTTTAAAGGAAAGTTTGAGGTGGAAAGTAAATGTTGAAAAGTTTAAATTAGATTTAAGGCCATTCATCCAGATCTTGCCGGTCTAATCGCTTTAGGCTGGCTTTTAAAAACGTGCCGTGCCTTCTGCTGCCTCCCAGTGAGCGACTTTCTCTCTGAAAGAGAGCTAGTGGCAGTGAATTCACCTCTCTCTCTCTCACCCTCATGATAAATAGGGAGGCTGGTTTTTGCACAGCATCTGTCGGGGGGAAGCAGAGCCCAGCTGCAGAGAGGATTCTGAACTTGGAGGAATGGACAGATCAAATGCTCTGCAGTCAACAGGTCTGCTTTAAAACCAACAGCATGAGGCTGACGGACTGGAACCTCGCTATGAAAAGGGACGGATTATTCCGAGCTGTGGGACACTTTACATCAACAATGGCTACAGCACAGCATCTGAGAAGACCCAAGTGTGGCTGAAGACTTGTTTCCGACAGTGGAGAGGGCAGGTTGTTGCCAGACACCAATGCCTGCCCCAAGAAAATTTCTGGTGGCATCCACCTCGCTGCCCCTGTCGCTGGGATGGGGCTGGAACCTAAGCTTGTACGTGGGGATGCTCTTCGGGCTCCTGGTGCTGATGCTGCTGCTCCTCTGGATGCTCTTTAAGCAGCTCAGGAACTCGGTGGGGAAATCGATGCTGCAGCCCGCTCGCTCTTTCAGACAGACTTGCACTGATCACAGGTTGCAACGGGTGCTGTGAAGAACGTGACAAATCGGCCAATAACTCTGCCGGGACTGGGACTTGTTGGAGTGCTCGCAGGTGCCTTTTTTCAGATTCCTGTTTAAGACTGCTGATTTGCTCCCAGACACTTATGTTGCCTCACTAAATAAAAGATGGTATTCATAGAACCCTCTGTCTATTCTTTAACATCTTCAGGTTTACTCTTCTCAGGTAAGGGTAAGACAAGGAGCCTCATCTGCATGCGGCTTAGAAGCCAAAAATAGGGGCGATTTCGTGCAACGGCTTTTTCTTTTAATCTCAGAGGTGATCTCAGAGAGCCAAGCCTAAACGACTAAATTATTGAGTAAAAGCACAAGGCAGGATTAAATCTGCATCCCCATTCATGGTGATTAAGTGAAGCTTTCAGAGGGGCAATTTGCACTCCTCTCATCTTATTGGTAAAATGCCAGGAGGATATGAAGGACGTGTGCCACTAGCTTTCCTCTACTCCCTTGTCTATGTCGGTAAACAGAGCAAACGAGACCCTTGTGGGAAGCAGATAGCATCGACGGCGAGCGCTCACAGCTTTAAAGCTGTTTGATCGGAGTGCTGGATGCACCAGTGGTTGTTGTGCTGCACACAGGTGGATCAGTTGTTAAAGCTGCAAATACGCACCTTCAGTTTAGAGTGGCTGGATCAACATAGCTCTCAATGTGCTTCAGCTTCAGTAATTAGTCAGACGTGGAAGGCGTGTCTTTTATTTTCACGTCTGGGAGGAAACTATAGACCTCTAACCCCGAGAGAGAGTACTGCCATTATTTTGACAGCTGATTTCCCTTCTGGAACAAGATAATTAGACCAAGATTCACAGTTAATTAATGTGATCTCTCAGGGTTGGACACTTTTCTCAAATGCTGACATGTTTACGTTAGCTTAGAGTTATAACGCCAGTTCATTTGTGGGGTTTCCCCAATTGCTTAATTAAACAACAGCAATCTTGAAATAACTGCTGAAACAAAAGGCAAAAGTCCAGCTCAGAAGTAAGGAAAATAATCCAACCCCCTCGATTCTCAAAGCTCATATACTCAGATGTGACAGCTGAGGTAATTTTCTCTTCTGACAGCTGACAAGAAAGCAACAAAGAATATTTCCCTAAACATTTTATCCCAAGGATGTTTAATAGTCTGCCAGTAAACATCATCTTGCAGCTTTTGTCACACCATCAACTCTTCGGGGATTCCGCATCAACAGGTTATTTCAAAAATAACCACTGTCAGCTTATCTGTTGCCTTCAGCGGAACCGCAGATGAAAGATGCACGGCAGCCTGCGCGCTTTCCTTGGATGCCTGTTTTCCACCCTGGCTCACTCACTTCAGCTTATCCTCTGGTATCGTAACTAAACGTTTAAGGATTGGATGTGTCATATTTTTTGTAATTCAAAGAGGGTAGAAAATGAAAAGCTGAGATACTGTGGGACTTTCTGACACACACTGATAAACTAGTGACTGTTAACCACCTAAAGATGATGTGGGTTCAGAATGCAGAAGTTGCACAGAAGTCCTACACACCAAGATGGCGGCACATATAACACTATTCAGACACAACGTAATTCAAAGTGCTTTGCAGGAAATTACAGAGACGGAAAAGTAGAAACTCATGTTAATATCAAGAAACTACTTTTAAAACAGTAACACAATGCACTGATGTTTGAACTACAAGGGTCTAAGCTCACATTAATTTAACATATGTTTTTAATGCTTTTGGCTTTTTAAAATCTATGTAAATACCAGTACAATTAAAAAGGAAGAGCAACTGAATACAAAAGCATTTTAAATGCAGATCACTGGAGGGTTTTGCTATTTTTTTTAACAGACTTGTGGGCCCCACATTGTGGTCCTTCGGGGCTACCTGGTGCCCACGGGCCCCATGTTGGTGACCCCTGAAATAGAAAGTGAAATCTAAATTTAAAACCTACAAATTGCAAATAAATCATAAAAACTGTTTAAAAATAATACAGGCTTTATGTAAAAGCTGCAGTAAGTAATGTTTTCAGTCCTGATTTAAAGAACCAACATTTTTTGCACAGGTTTGGTTTTCAGGAAGCTGCAGAAAGTTCTGCAAACAGTGAGTGAACATATCTCCGATGACCTGCAGGGTCCACATGATATAACCTGACAAGCATCTCTAGGATTTATTTTGACCCAAGGCCTCCCAGCGCCTTATGGACTAATACGATTTTAAAATGTATTGTCTTACAAACAGGGAGCCGGTGCACTGACTGATGTAATAGGATCCATTTTCCTGTTGATGCTCAAGTTTTGCAGCAGCTTGATTAATGGTTTTACAAGGAGGCCGGTAAAGAAATAATTATGATGATATACTACTGAACCAACTGCACTGGTTATGTTTTTCTGTTCTGTTTTGGTAGGGAACTTTTTATTCTGCTTATGTTTTTTAGATGGTAGCAGGCAAAAAAAACAACAAAAAAAAGACAGTCTAAAAAATCCTACAATTTTTGCATGCTAAAATGATTTTTTAGCCTTATTGAGTTCGTTAACGTTACATTTGCGGTTATAGCAATAATAACTATCTATTGTGAACCAGGTTGGACAAAATTTGACCCAACCACTCGTTAAAATTATGAAAAAAATATGAGGTTCTAGGTCATTAGCATAGTAAGGTAAGGGGTTTGCAATTATTTATAATCTACATAGAGGAGAGCATTTAGATGTTGAATACAAGGGACTTGAGAATTGAGCTTTGAGGAACTCCACAGCTTATCTTTATTTCCTCCGATAATTTACCATTGCTGCCAAATAACACAAAACATTTCCAACCTGTCAGGTGAGAACTGAACCATTTAGCACATTATTATACAATACTTATCCAGTCTCTCAGTATGTTGTGGTCAACTGTTACATGACAAAAAATGGCATCCATTGAATGTGAGGCATTACTTTTAAGACCTACGTCTTTCAAAATATGTACTAATCCAGTCTTAGAGTTGTAAGGTGGTCTGAAATCTGACTAGAAAACATTTAAGAGTGTTTTTAATCAAGAATGAGCAAAGTTGTTGATAAAATGTTTTTTGTTTATGGACCTATATTTCATTATTATTGTATCATCCACACAAGGCCTTTTTAAGAGAGGTTTAATCAGTGCAGTTTTATGGGCCTGGGAGAATAACCTGAGTAATGAGAGGAATTTATTATCTGTTAAACACATACACAGCTAAAGGCATAAAAATGGTTTATGCAGAGGGACCAGGTGATAAATTTCAGGTCACCAACAACTTCTTTTAAAGTTAGCCAATTTAACAGTTTAAAATAATCTAGATCAGGGGTGTCCAGAGTGTAACAAGGGCCCCTGGACTGGTTTCATGGGGCCCCCGACTGTAATTCAAGAACAATTCGACCCGCCAACACTGGTGGTTGATGTAGATGGAGACTATTTACGTTTAAGTAAGGTAAAATGATTACAGATAAATTAAAATGTTCTTACAGTTGGATATTTTAGGCACAACACAAAGTATTCATCTTATAATAAGTGTTTTGCATTTTCTTTAATTTCATAGTAAAAGGATCACATTTATTCCAGGACTTTTACTCAAATGCAGACCTTGGTGCACCAAAATCTGCTTTAAATATTGGATTAAACTTGGTTCAGGACAGCAAACCTTTTAAAGGGAAGAGTGAAGCAAATCCTGATCTTGTTGCTTAGGATAAACTGCAGTTATTTCAGTTTTTTTGTTCAGTTGAGCCAAAAAGAATTTGCAAACCTGATGCCTTTTTCTATTAAACAGCAAACTTTCAAAAAAGTTTTGGATCTACAATGATTTATATATTCATTTATTCTCCAAAAAAGTGGACTATTTCATTTAAATAAAATAAGTGATGCTCATATTATGTGAAACAGGTAAAATCATTTATTTATTTTAATTTGTTTTAATTATATGTGTTTTGGCCCTTGAGGGCTTTTGAGTTGACAGTTTTGGCACAGGTGACAAAATGTTTTAACACCACTGATCTAAACAAATTAAGTCAAAAGATTGTGACTGTGAGATGTGCCACATTTCTGAGCAAAAAATATAATTTGGCTAGACTGAACAGAATATCTGTTTGGCTTTGATTTTTTACTTTTAATCTTGATTGATGTGCTGCAGAGGAGAATGAGAGGAGGACAGCATGAACTGACAACCAACCCCTAATATACTACCTTCTTACTTAAATGGCCAGTTATTGAGATAAGGATGTGTAAAAGAAGCCTGCAGGTTAATTGGCAGGCATCATACAGATAGGATGATTTAAGGTAGTTGAATCATCTCAATCTGAGAAAAATGGTATGGCTCCAACCTAGGTCTTCATTCAGCCATGTCGGTCACAGTTTGAATCTTTTTTAAATTCATGTTCTAATATAATCAGAGTAATATTGTTAGTTGAATGGTATGTTCTCTTCCTTTACTTAATGTTCAAATCTCAGTGGGACATTGTTATGTTGCAAAAACATTCAAATTTATTTGATGTTTATCTGTTTTAAACATCTTTACCCAGAGTGCCCAAACATGTAGAGGGTCCTATAAGTAAGTTTCTGAGAAGGTAAAATAATATTAGGCTTTTTAAATTAGGGTTCAATGTCATCTGCTGGATTAAAGGGTAGGGTTAAGGCAGACAAGCACTTTTTTCAGTCTTTGACCAAAGTTAGTGCTAATTTCTAAATACGAGAGAGCATTGGGCAAATTATGAGAAATGCCTTTAAAATAACAAGAATGGAATAAGCATGGGAAAATAATGATCAAACACGTCAACATTGTTCTCACTTCTATAGTTTTAATTGGAATTAAAAGCTCAAAATTGACTCTGGGTGTCTTGTAACAACACAAGGAATCTACATTTCTTCAAATATGCATAAATTAGCCAATAAATAAATGTATGTTTAATATAATGGAACGGTGTAGAGATTAACAATTGGAAGAAATGTAGATAAGGAGCTGCAAAAAGGAACACAAAGCCAAGAAAATAACTGAAATAAGTAAGTATTTAGAAAACAATCCTGCCTGTCAGTACAAATAACATCATATGGTTTAATCCTAGCAGATGGTTTACAGAAAGGTTTTATTAACAAATGATGGGTGAAGAGCCGTCTGAAGACCTTTGCAACTTTTTTGCTGCAAAACATGCAGCATTGGGTGTACATGTATTGTTAAACTTCTGAACTTTCCACTGAACACACCGTTGGACTCGTAATCAGGAGGTGGAAAGAACAAAATGTCCCCAGAAATTGCTTCAACTAAGTCCTGCTCCAAAGATTTCTGACAGTGGTGACAAAAGAAGAAGAGTGGTCCAAGGGTGTCCACTGACAACGAGCTTCAGAAAGACTTTGGACCATTAGAAAGTTTTCCTGAAAGCAATAATGTACTCAACAACCTCGACCAGGGATTACCAGTTCAAATCCAAACTCAATACACCTCAAAAGTGCACACTCTGTTATTGCCAGTCAATTATACCTTTTGTTTGTTGTTTATCTGTATTGTTATTATGATCTTTTAAATAAAAATTATTATTATTATTATTATTATTATTATTATTATTATTATTATTATTTATTATTATTATTATTATTATTATTATTATTATTATTATTACCATCCTCTGCAACTCAATATTCCACTAAAGAAAAAGAAAAATGTTGGCACTCATATAAAGAGGACATATCATGTATGATCCGTTTTTTTAATCCTTAAATATTTTTTTTTTGTACATGGAGTCTCTAGGAATGCAGAAACATTTTATTTAGTCTATCCGGGAGCTTTGTAGATATCTTTATATTATTTTTTGGTCACACTTTTCAAGCTATTCAGTTTTCTCTGTTATCTATTGTGTTTTTTTGAACAGTTACGTCACAGTATTTGCTGTGGAAAACAAGGTCAGGACTTCCAGCCTTAACAGTCTCGCAAATCTGACATTTTATTTCTTGGGAGTGATTTTGTAGTCCAAGCTGAAGGATGCCAAAGCAACAAGTGGATAAGTCATTGGTTGTTAATTATACTGTAACCAGCGCATTACAAAAAATGGCCGAATGGGGTGAAGTGGGGGTGGGGGGTGTGAAAGCGATTTAAAGAGACAGCACCAAAACGAGTTGCTCGCAGATGCACCTCAGTACAGGGATAAAAAAGCTGCAATGTGGGAGTAAATAAACAAGGAATTCCAGACCAAAGCATTGCAGTTCCACTTTACATAGAACACCACTGAATATTTCAATGTGAAAAGAAGACTGAAAAGCAAGATACGTCTCTTTAAAATATCTGGAGAATATAGTCATGTTAGCTGGCTAAGTCTTTGACTGTTATCCCATGTTGGAGCAGAAGGGCACTGCACCCTGTAAACACCCATACCAACAGAGAGATTTGGTTGTGGGAACATCATGGTGTAGCACTGTTTAATTTAGCTGTAGGCACAATAAATAGATGCATTTACTGAGACATTTTTTTTATAAGAATCTGAAAATGAAATGTTGGTGTATATTTAGCCAGCAATGGACCCCCAACACACAGCCAAGGAATCTCTGAATTGGTTCAAAGAAGAAAATAAAGACCAACCTATCCTGCTACAGTATTCAGGATACTTCCAGGTAATTCTAAAGCCAAAGGAAAGGGGTCAGATTTCCAAGTTCAGCAAGTTGTTGTGCTGGATATCCTGACAGTTAGAGCCCCATACACTAATGAATCGGTGTGGGTTGAAACCCTTTTATTTGACACTTTATGCACTATTTACTTCAGGCAGCTGTTTCCAACTTGGGGCGAAACCTTTATAAAAGAAAGCAGTGGAAACTAAGCTGGAAGAGAAAGCCTGTTTAACTATTAAAATAATATCCTGTAAGTAAGCATTGACTGATGGAAACAAATTTCTACACTGAGGGATCCAGTACTTAACTCTTTTAATGAGATGTTTCCTTTAACACACCCATCCTTAAATATTTGTCTCCAGTCTTCAAGAAGCAGCGGATTTGCTGGGTCGTGGTATGTTTGTTTAGCCGTCAAAATGGGGTTACAATAATGATCCTTTGTATGAGAGTGAGGGACGAAGAGAAGCAGGTAATATTTTGTGAAATGGAGCCTGTTCTCAGCTCAGAGCAGGTAGCAAACAAGGGCGTAAGTGGCAGCTGGGGAGCCATTTTGACTGATGATAGTGCTTATTGTTTGTCAGTCAACACGGACAAATGGAGCTGTCTGCACGCGGCTCTGTCAGCCAGCTGTCGAACAGAGAACCTCTCACAAAAACACCCACTGATGTTTGGATACTGAAACGCACGGGATGTTTTTAAGCTCCTGTCCCTGGATTGTCATCACAAAAGCTGTTTTTTTTTTAGAAAAAAGTTGATGTTGGCTCATGAGAAAAGCAATTAAAAAGCAGTTAACTATATCACCTTGCTGATTGACATAAGGCTTTGTAAAATCATAATAATAACCATTCTGCGAGCTGTTAATGATCTTTGCTAGCTTCAAGTCTCAATCCCATCATTCTTATGCTAATGCGGTAATTGAGTTCAAGAATCTTTAATACACCCCTAGAGGCTATTGACTGCACAGCACAGTAGTAAAAACTCTAGGATCAGACAGATCATAAGGTTACAATGTTTTTCTCAATTTTATCTGATTCCAATTTTTAAACATTCACAGCAAAACGTTTGAATGAAAAACGATAATTACAAAAAACTCTTCAAAAATATCCCCATCAACTGGAATTTAATCATGTGTTGTTGCATGTTTTTAAGTAAGCCTGACATAATGGCTAACACTAATGACATGTTTCATTTCCTCACCATGAAATCGGTGATGAGATTTGCAAAAGGTCTTCAACATGGGAACCAAGCCTTCTCTGAAAACCTGATGAAGAGTCCCAAATAGAGCAAGAGGTTGAAAAGCGATCATGAGAAAGCAGCTGATCCACGTGGAACCCGAAGACAAAAACCCAACCCTTCCAGGGTTGTGTTCTTGTTACATCTCACAGTAAAGTCCACTGACAAACTAAAAAGCGTCCC